>NC_056738.1:508050431-508222931 GCF_019279795.1 Protopterus annectens
GGGGTAGGAAGAACAAAGTAGTTAGCGACGTATAGCTAGTCAGGTTTAGTACAGGGGCATAACCAGTGTGTTCTGAGGAAGACTTTCAATTTGTTTTTGAAGTACGATAGAGAGGGAATTGAGGAGAGTTCACTGGGGAGGATATTCCAGGCTTTTCCAACTGTATTAGAAAAGAGGGGAGTCACCTGCCTTTTGTTTGGTTTAGTGGTAAGTGCTAGAAGTCTCTGAGAAAGACCTTAAGGATTTCAGGTTTTTATAGGGAGTGATGAGTGTCGATAGAATAGGAGTTTTGGAAGGTTTGTAAAAAGTGTTGTGCGCTATGGATAGTTGATGGAATTTAATCAGATTTTGTAGTTCAAGCCATCCCAGCTGCTTTAAATTAATGCAATGGTGGGTTCTAAATGGGTGTCCTGTAGCAAATCTGGCAATGTTATTGTAGGACATTTCCAATTTGCTAAGATTATTTTTGTATAGATTGGTGAAAATGGGAGAGGCATAAAGAAGTGAAGATATTAGATGAGTGTGTGCTATAGTGGTTTTTGCTGAAGGTAGGAGGAAAGATTTAATCCTATAGAGAGAGCCTAGTTTTTTGTTGACAGTTTTTATAGTATTGTTGATATGGATATCAAAGTTTAGATTGTTGTCTATGGTGATACCTAATAGTTTGGTGGTAGGTTCGGGGGATATAGTAGTTTTATTGGTAGAGATAAGTGAGAAATCAAGAGGAGAGGACTTATTGGTGGTAGAGAAGAGGAGTTTAGTCTTTTGGAGTTGAGGAGAAGGCATCTGTGTGAACCATTTTTCAACTGTGTTAAATACTTGTTGGGTAAGAGATTGCAGTTCAGAAGAGGTGGTAGCTGAGCATATCAGAGTGGAGTTGTCTGCATACTGAATGCATGTGGCTTGGGGGATGGCAAGGTGAAGGTCGTTGATAAATATGGAAAAAAGTAATGGTCCTAGGATGGAACCTTGGGGGACACCAAGGTTGACGGGCAGGTGAGAGGACTTGTGCCATAGTACGGCCTGTTGTCTTTTATCAAGGTAGGACTGGAACCACTTTATAGAAGATTTATCTAATGATAGGGATTCCAGGATTTGATGATTTACCATGTCAAAAGCTTTAGACAAGTCTATGAATAGTGCTGAAGAAAGGTTGTTAAGATTGCGGTTTCTGTTGATACAATCTGTGAAGGACAGAAGGGCATTTGGGAACAGTGTTTATTTTTCTGAGAAAACTTTTGTCATTTGCTTTAGCAGATACATTTGTGACAGAGTGTGAAAGGCCAAGTTTCTGTTCCCCATGGAATGAGTATTATTTACAGAACCTACATTTACATCCCAGGACAAAATTGTGGATTTCAGAACTGATTACATAACTGAATATAAACTGAAATCCTCTTTTCAGGGCAGTGTAAAATAGTATAAACTATTAATAAATAAATAAAGGTATCGAGTTGTGCATGGGACATTTAAGTATGCTTAATGGTAAAGGCTGGCATTTTACAGAATCTGTTGAGAATTGTAATTATGAGTGGGAAATACAGTATAACGTACTGTAGAAAGCCAAGCTTGTCTCTTTTTTTGTGGTCATATGAGACATCTAATGCAGGATTTCTCTAAACCAAGATAGTTTACTTTTAGGAAATAGATACTCAGCTCTAGACTGTATACTGTATAACAGAAGGAGTGGTGCTGAAGGACATTTATGCTATAACTGTCCTTCATTACAAGGAAATTGTGATGCTCTGATGCATATGTGGAAGAAAATTTGATGCAGAGGGACAGGGTCATTAATATTAATGCAGATGAAACATAGAAATTGTTGAAACTGAAATGTTTAAGGATCTTAAAGTAGAATTTCAGAATATAGCAGTATATAAGGACACTAATTTAGTTACTTCATCAGAGAAATGTGAATAAAGAAAAAATAAGTTTGATGTGCTTGCATCAGATGAAGAAGAGGAGTGCAGTTTAGAAATGGTATCTGATGAACGTGAAGAGGGGTTAGTGGTCAATACGGTCAGACTTGAAAAGGAAATGGAGCCATGGAGTGAACAAAGATGCAATGAATGGGGTAATGTGAATATTGTAGTAGTTACTCTCAATAGAATAAATACAACGCAAGAAAATTTATTGTCAGTGAATGGTGAAATAAAATATAAATTGATATATATAGTTACAAGTTTTTTTGGTGAAAGATGAAAGGGAGATGCTCAGAAGGTGATAATGCTCATTCATTGTTTTGACTTGGTGAAGAAGTCTGTTCAGGCAAAGGAGCCATGGTATTGGGAGCAAATAACTAGAGAGGAAAGGTAATAGAGCGGGATGAGGCCAAGAAGAAGTTTGGACTGCTGGCTAGTGACAGCCTTCCCTCCAGGCATTGATATCAGAGTATATCCAAAGTGAAAGGGGAATATTAAGTGAAAGTCCTGCTGTTGTTCAGTTTTCTGTTAAATCTAGGACAGAAGCTGCTTTTAAAAAAGGGATAAGCAAATAAAATATTGCATGATAACGATAAGACTCCACCAGAGGAGGTTAGACAAGATAGGGGAGAGAGACTACAAAGGCAATTTACAAGGGAGCAGTGAGAGGATAGGTATATGGCTCCCACGTATGCAGCCAAGTCCAGAAGATTTAGTATTTTTACTTAGACATGTTTGCATAGGCATTTTTATACTCCAAGCAGACTTCAAAGATTTTTTCCTCAGGTAGATAGCAAATGTTGGAGGTATGATGGGGATAAAAGAGGTAACTGGGAACATATGTTTTGGGACTGTAATGAGCTGGCAGATTCTAAAAGTACTTTGTCAGAAATGTTTAATGAGCAATTTGCTGTATCTAAATAAATGATTTTTTGAGTTGGGACACATGATCTGAATTGTCTAGACATAGTAAGATGTTAAGTTTAATTGTTTTGGCTGTCAAAAAGGCAATTACTAGAAAATGGAAGTTGAAGTCTAAGCCAATTTCATTTGAAGTATTTAATATTTTAAAACTGATAAAAGAACAGGAAGAGGGATCTTCAGAAAATAGAGCAAATAACATGGAGATATGTGGAAGTTGTGGGAATAATACATGCAGAATAATCAGGAAGAGAAGGAGGAATGATGTCTAAGGGAAGGCAGGAATTCAGCAATTGGTGTAATGTTGGGGACTAATGATAGTTACAATAAAAGAAAAGATAAGTGATGTATAATGTACATAAATGGAAAAAAAATGTTAATATGTTTTTTTCCTTTTCTGTTATTATATGTTTGCATGTGTCTTAAGTGATAATTTAATAAAGGTATTAAAAAAAGAAACCTATTCAGGAACACTAGTACTAATAAAAATGATAATGTAAACTGTTGGACACTGTAGTTAAAATAACATAAATGATGGTATGTGATAAGAAAACCATTAGGATTAATAGTAATATATACATATATAAGTGCAAGTCAAAGGTACTTAGTTTGAAAAAGAGGCATGTCATAGCAAACATAGAAGTAGTAATGGTAGATTTATTTTAGTTGTAATTTAACAAAAATTAAAGGAAAGGTTACACAGGATATAAAAACATGTATGGGTGTTTATAGAACAAGATGGTTAAGGGTAGTGAGAGAAAAAGAGAGTATGCACATTTAAAAGTAAAAAAAGGCTAGAATTGTTATACCAATCTCATTCAAAGTATTCAGAAATTAAATAAAAGAAAGTAGCATGTTTTACAGTGTACCCTTTCAGGTTGAAATAAGAAAAATGAAAACATTATTAAAGTATGAAAAACATTCTAAGATGTTAATAAAAGAAATAAAACTGCAGAAATGAGAAGTGAAAGAAGATTACTGTGGTGAGAACATGAGACTATGATATCCTTTTATAATTCATGTTGGAAAGGTACAGAAACAAATAAGAAAATACACATTTATAAAATAAAAAAGAAAAAAAAAATGGACATCAGCATCTTTACTTGTTAGTTTTGGAATGTATAACATGATGGGAATAAATATGTGTATTCTTTCCAACTTACATTCAGCTGTTGGCAAACTATTCCTATTCGATGTAGTGGAATTTGCTGATCTGCTTTCGATATTTAAGACATTCAGTGATCTCTTCTCACGGATGTGGGGGTTGATCTTATGACATACATCTGGTTTATTAGTCGATAAATATTAAGACATTAAATAAAGAATATGGAATATGTGAAAAAAGGAGAGAAATATATATTAGAAATGGAGTTAAGGATATGATATTTAGGCAAATGGCTTTAAGGGGAAGTGAATTTTTGGGAAGGAAATAACATATGAGAAAGGTAAAATGACAAAAATTAATAGAAGCAATTAAGTAATATACAAAAAAATATTTATTTGTTTCTATTTGCATTTGTTTACTGGGTAGTCCACTGGACCAAGAAGAGCCCATTTTCAGAGGAGGCCTGGAGATAAAAGCTGCACATAAACACGTACATAATAATACAGGAGAACACCGATGGATATACGTTTGGATACACATGTCGGGAGTAACAGTTGAATACATAAAGGTAAAACATGCCAGTTTCATAAACTTCAAATAACAATGCGAGTATAGCAACTTGTGAAAATAAGTTTTGCAGGAACACAATAGGGATGTAGTAGTAGGTCAGCATAGGTATACATGTCGATAACTTTAGTTGAATATGGATATCACATAGGTATATCAATATGGTAAGAACAGCAAGTGTTTCTTTCATTAGTCATATGGGCAGGTAGAAGTGTAGTAGTAGACCAACAGTAAGGGAGTATAGCAGTATAGTAAGTATAGTGGTAGAAGAGAGCTGAGGAATCAGGTTTTGAAAGATACAGAGTTGGTACATGTGCCATAGGGTGAGAGGTATTACCATAGAGACATTTTAAAAGTAGAAACATTCTTAATAGTCCTTATTGATAGGGGGAAGGGCATTCCACTGTTTGGCTACTGTGAAGGAGTATAGCATCTGACCAACTGGAAGGTTTGATTTTTGTACTTTCAGGAGAAGTTGGTTCTCTATTCTGAGAGGCCTATTTGGATAGTAGATAGTGAATGTAAAGGTATGAGCTAGGCAGTCTGAAGGTTTGAAAATATTTTTATGTGCAGTAGTTAATTGTATATATGTATGGTAATTATGGAGTAAAGCCAGTTCAGTAAGTCTAATGAGGAACAGTGATGGGAGGTTCATTTAGCATCCATTACAAACTTTTTGTTGTAATAGGTCTCAAGCTTGGATTTCAGAGAGGACTGAATATTTGTAAGTAGGGGAGCACTGTATGTGAGAGAAGGTTGAATGTAGGTTGTGGCAAAGGTTTGTTTTGTGGAATGGCTGAGGAAATATTTATGTCTGTAGAGGATAACTAGTTTTTGATGGGGTTGTTTTTGATACTGTTGTGCACATGCAGGTCAAATGTTAGGTTTTTGTCTAACATTGCACCTAGTAGTTTTGTAGGAGAAACAACCTTACAACCTTGATAATGGTATTGTTTTGAGAGTGTGTAGTGAACTCTGTCTTGTTTAGGGGAGTGGTTTTCTTGGGGGTGAAATAAGTTTTGCTTTGTTAAGGTTAAGGGCAAAGTAGTTATTGGTCATACAAGTTTCAGTACCGGTAAAGGTGTTTTGGGTATTTTGATGAAGTTCTGGTATGGAGTTAACAGTGCAGATGATGGTTGAATCATCGACAATATTGTATTACATAACCTTGACTAACTGCGGAGTGAAAGTCTTTGCTGAAAATACTGAAAAGGAGATGCCCTAGTATGGAACCTTGGGGAACCCCTGTTCATGTGTTAAGGATTAGAGACAGTGCTGCCATTTGTTAGCTTGTTGTCTGTCTGACAGGTAATTAGAGAACCAATTTGGGGATGAGGAAGAGATGCCTAGTTTAGAGAGCTGTGTACTAAGTAAAGGGTGGGAGACTGTATTGAAGGCCTTAAGAGAGGTCGAGAAAGAGTGAGGATACAGTTTTACCTACATCTCGAGTTTAGTTAATTTTGTCCATGTAGGATATAAGAGCTAATATGGTACTGTGGCCTTGCATGAACCCATGTTGGGTGGGAGAAAATAGTTGTTTATGAAGCAGAAAGTTTAGAAGTTGTATATGAATACCTTTTTCCAAGATCTTAGAAATAGAGGAGAGAACAGTAAAACTAATGTCTTTTGGCTTTTCCCGGTTAGGGGTTGCCACAGCGGAATTCCCGTCTGCTAATGATTGGCAGTGGAGTTTTACTATGCCAAGGTGCCAGCCCGATGCCCAACCTACAAATAAGGCACACCCATTCACCAACGCACCTACCTGCATGTCTTTAATGTCACTCAACTGTGGGGAGAACATGCAGACTCCACACAGAAGGCTCTCCAGCCAAGAATCGAACCAGAGAACCTCTTGCTGTGAGGCGACAATACTTACCGTTGCACTACCACGGCCTATAGGGGAGAGAACAGTGATGGGTAGGAAATTAGAAATGTCCATGCTGTTGGCACCTTTGTGAAGAGGAAGAATATATTCTTTTTTTAGGAAGCTGGGAACATAGGACTCCTAGATAGATTTGTTAAGAAGTGTGCTAATAGGGTAAGCAACAGTTCTGGCTGACATTTGAAGGCATTCAGAGGGTATTTTGTCAGGAGCATTAATGCCAGGTTTGAGTTTGAAAAGCAATTTTGTTGTTGTAGCAGTAGGTATAGGCGAGAAAGAAAAGCTGGGTGGGATGGAGGTAAGGTATTCAGTGAAGGTTGGTTTGCAGCTTCAGGGTTAGGAATGTAGCTAGATTGAGGAAAAGAGGCAGTGAGATTAGATATGGTATTGATAAAATATTGAGTTGAAAATGGTGGCTATTTCAGTAGGTATTTTGCCTGGATGTGGACCGGGATTGTTCTTTGATCCTGGATTTAGCAAGGATGTGATAGAATTCCATAATTTCTTTGGGTTTTGTTTATGGTTCTTTTGAAGGTTTAGATAGTTTTCTTTTTTGTCTTTGATGACTAGATGTTTTAGCTGATTACAGAGTTGCGTACATTGTGAGAGATCAGAGGGTTTTTTGTTTTTTGCCATAGTTTCCAGGATTTGCCCCTAGTAGCCATGACTTGTTTGGCGGGCCTAGTGAGCCAAATGGCATGGTTAGTTTTTACTCTCATTTTGTCAAAGTGGGGCAGCTCTGTTTAGAATATTGAGAAATGTTGAGTTGAACTCAACAGCTTCATTGAGGCAAAGAATTTTTAGTATTTCCCGGCTGACATTTTTCAAGGTTTCATTGAGGACTGTGGATTTAAAATTGATGAGATTTCTTGTTTGTTTATATTGGTGTAGACCTAGCAAAGAAGAGGTTTTACGCAGAATATAGGTAGGAAGATGGTCATTGATACTGCTGGGTAGTGTGCCTATGGAAGAGATTTTGTTTGGGTCAGAGACTAGAATCCAATCAAGGATGGAACCATTGTCATTGTTTCTGTTGGGTCTGGTTGGATTGGTAATAAGCTGAGTAAAAAAAGAAATAGTGTAGTAATGAATTATGTTAGAAGTATGTATAAAGAAGATAGCGGATTGTACAGTGAGGTACAGGGTGTGATAAAGCAGGATATGAAGCAAGTTGTGAAACTGGACAAGGTGGTAACAGTATTGTAATTGGAGAGTGTACTGAAAGAGGTATATAGAAGTGTAGCATGTCCTGACGGGATATGTATTCATATTGTAAAGAAGTGGATAGTTAATAGAAGAATGTGTTTTTAAAAATTAAGAGATGGTTATGTGAGAGATTAGAAAAAGAAGAAATATGTAAAGAGTTTAAAAATTGTCTGAGGAAAAAAAAAATGAAATGGTATAAATATAAGGAAACAAGTAACATTGGAAAATACAGGCTACAGTAGTTTCTTATGAGAATTCTGCAGGAAAAGATGCAGTTAAGTAATGATGGATGATGTCCTTCCATATCAGTGTTGCAGTATTCTTCACTAAAGCGGGACCCCCCCCAAGGTAGCCCAACATCCGCCCAGTATACCAAAGCCTTAGGTTTTTCAGGACATCCTATGTCACATGTATGCTCCTTGCTCATGGAGTCGGGCATAAAGGTGATGTATGGACATGCATAAGTCCGTACTTTGTCACCAGTCCAAATGCCATCTTCGGTTGTCTGTCTGAATGCTCCTTTGCTTGTGCTTGTTACCAAGCAGTTTTCAGATAAGTGCCCAGTTGGGGTTTTCTTCTTATCTCATTTTTCTTTTGGTTTGCAAGTTTACATGTCATTCAGAAAGGGAAATCTCATTGTGGGAGGCAGATTTCCCATAAGAACCATCACGAGTAGTCTATTTTTTTGTTTGGGTGCTTCTAATGACCATACTAAGTGCTGGATTTGTCAAGTGTTTGTCCCTAAGACCCTTTGTAGTCATCTCTCCTCCTTGTCTATCTACCTGGAGGACCAGTGTCTTAAGTTGTTGGTGCAAGGTACTATGGCAGAATCATCCTGTCCCGATGCTCAGCCATCTGCCAAGAAGACGACCAAAAAATTAGGTCAGATTCATCTGCTGTACCACATCCCCTGGATGTTTTACTTGAAGCTGATGAAAGCCCAGAGGATTGTCTAGTTGTTCAATCATATTCCTCTGCTACAACCACGTTGGAGGCTGGCATGGGTCAAGCTTTTTCATGTCCTCGGAAGCTCTGGAGACATCTGTTGCAGATGTTGAGGGGGAACCTCAGCTGATCATATCTGTGGGTCTGAGGAATGTTATGCAGATTCTTGTTCAGGAGGATATTCCCACTACATAGAGTGTTGGCAAGGGTCCAAACTTCCTAAGGTCTTTAGGGCTGACGTCACTCTAAAGAAGAAGCAGAAAACTAAGCACAAATCCCCTGCCCCCAAAGATCCCCAGCATGAATGGCAAAAAGGGGTTGTTTAATGCACTCGTGGCATTGAAGCATCCCCAGTGAGTTTCTGTCCCTGCTCCTCCTTGGTCATCTACTCCACCCAAGAGACCTATGGTGCAGGACTCTTCTGATGATGACTTGGACTCCAGGGAAATGTCTTTGGCACACTCCTCACCACTGGACTTTGGTTCTGAGAAGGAAGATTCCATTAGCCCAGATTTTTCCTTTGAGGAACTCTCTTTTGGGGATACTGTCTCTTGTATAATGGAGTTCTTTCAGGTTTCTGGCATCCAGGAAAGGTATTATGATCTCCTCCAGATGTAGACCCCTAAGCCCTCTGCTGTTCCTTTGTTCCTGGCTGCCCTGTTGGACACTTTTTCAGCAACTTCTCAGGTTCCTGATTACCAACCTCCAGCCCCTAAAAAGCCTTGCAGATTTTATAAGGTGCATGATGAATGTAAATTACTCTACAGATGTCCCTCTGCTAACCCCTCTGTTGTGTCTGTTTCTTCGGACAGACCTTTGAAGCTCTTGCTTTCCACTAAATTGTTTCCTTCTGACAAGGACTGTAGGGCCATGAAATGGCTGGGCAAAATGATGTATACTGGTGCTAGCCTGGCCTTTCAGGCTATTAATTATCAAACCCATATGACCAGGTATGTCTTAGCTGGTCTTTCTCATGCCTGTCAGTTTATATCTGAACTCCCAGATTTTGAAGGGAAGGTTTCAGCCCTCTATTTGTTGGAGTCCTCTTACCAAGTGGCTCACCATTCTGTTAAATGTAGTTATGATGCAGCTGATGCTTTTTCTAGAGCTGCTGCTTTTGGTTCTGTGTTGAGGTGCTACTCTTGGCTTCGCCTCCAGCCTTTGCTTGATGATATTAAGGCTAAATTGTCCGATGCTTTCCTTGATAATAAAAATCTTTGTGGTTCTGTAACTGCTGAGCTTTTTAAGTCTCTGCAAGGCAAGGACAAGGCCTTGCAGGAACTGAAGCATATTTTTATTTGTCTTATTCCTAAATTTCAGAGAAATTATCTCTCTAAGCCTGCTTTTGTTCGTAGACAGCCTCACCCTTCTCCCAAAGGTAAGAAGGGTTCTAGATGGGCTTCTCTTGCTAAGCCTACTCAGAAACTTCCTTTTCCAGATTAGCTATGTTCTGTCTGACTACCTGCTTCCCTCCTTTCTAAGTCAGGTCCCTTTGTCTCTTCACCTTTCCCTGTCCCTTCCTAATTAGTTAAGGATCACTCAGGATTCTTGGGTTCTGTCTGTCATCCATCAGGGATACTTAATGGTGTGGAAATCCCTTCCTCCTTTTCTCATCATTCCCCAAACTCCTCAGGAACGGCCGCCTTTCTTTCTGAATGTACTTCAGGGCCTTTTATCTCAAGGTACCATCCAAGCATTTCCCACTCCCCAGGAGGGGAAGGGGTTTTATTCCAGAATGTTTTTTGTTCCCAGGAAAGAAGGCACCTGGAGACCCATTCAGGACTTTTTTCAGCTAAACATGTTTCTGAACATCCCTTCCATTTTGGATGTTGTCCCCCCCAGACTCTGTTTCCCCTGTTTCTTCCAAAGGCTTTCCTGGTCTCTGTGGATCTCAAGGATGCTTATCTTCACATCCTTATTCCTCCCCATTTTAGGAAATATCTGCATTTCTCTGTTTCTTCCTTGCATTTTCAGTTCTCTGCTTTGCCTTTTGTCCTCTCTTCTGCAAAAAACGTCCTCCTGCGCGAAGGTAAATGCACGTCCCCCAACATGAACCAAGAGAACAAAAAGAGATAGAGCCAGCAATGAGTGACTAAAAATAATATATTAAATATATAACACAGCAAATACAAACAGACCGGTTTCGGCTGGTAAATTACACAGCCTTCTTCAGTGTATACAAAAAATTCAATTACATGCTGTTTAAATACTCAATACATGGATCCCATTGGTTGAATGCTTATAAATATTCATTAAGACCGGGGGAAAAAAGACCACCGAGTTTAATTATCCACTTTTTTTCTTTACAATTCAAAATGCTATGCCAACCAGTTTTATTTTTACGATCACCCTGTATGACATCAATTATGATAAACATAAATTTGGCTGTTGGATGGACCAACTGGTGTTTATATAGAGCATTAGTCACCTTTTTTTGTTTGATATTGCTATAATGTTCGGAAATTCGTAATCTAATGCACCTGGAGGTCTGCCCAATGTAGAATGCTCCACAGCTGCATGTGGCCAGATAAATGGCCCAATCACTACTACAATTCACAAAAATATTTAGATCAAAAACTTTGGGGCAATTTCTACTTGAGAACTCCTTGGTTGTGGAGATATATTTACAGTTAATGCAGTGGCCACAAGGAAAACACCCACGTAAAGTGTCTCCTGACAAAGTAGTCTGTACCATACCAGCATATTTGTTGTCACTACATTTGTAGTGATTGAAATAGGATTTAAGTTTTTTACCATTCCTATAAGAAAAGATGCACCTATCGGAGATGATGTTTGCAACATCTGGGTCACACTGTAGGATGTTCCAATGTCTCCGGACACTCTCCAGTAAACAATTGGTGTCTCTTCTGCCCCACATGTTTTCACCAGATCCCTTGCTCCTGTGATTGCCTTTTACAGGATGAGGGGGATGCAAATCTTTCCTTACCTGGAAGACCTGCTCATTCAGGCTTTATCCATAGACTCCCTAGAGACCTTGCTTCAGCACCTGCACTATGCTATTTCCCTTTTGCAAAGCCTAAGGTTTATAATAAATTTCCAGAAATCCATCCTGACTCCTTTTCAGCATCATGTTTTTCTCTGTTGCAGGCTCCAGACCATTCCTATGCTGGCTTCACTGCCACCACCCAAGGCTCGTGGTCTAATTGCCTTTTTTTCAGTCCCTTCTTTCTGGAGTCTCAGTTACATCCATGGGATTCATGGCTTCCACCATTCTTATGCTACTTCTAGCCAGACTCTGTATGAGAAATTTACAATAGTTCCTAAAGGCCATCTGGCTCCAGTAGTGTCATCCTCTACATTTCCTAGTCCCTCCTCTTCCATGTCTCAAGCTTGAGCTGCAGTGGTGGATTCATCAGCTATCTTTCAACCCAGGACTTTCTTTTCAACCCCCAGTCCCCAGCTCAGGAACTTTTTTCAGATGCCTCAGACACGGGGTGAGGTGCTTCTTTTGTCCCTTTCAAGATGCGTGGTCTTTTGCCCATTCCTCAGAGGTCAAACTACATCAACATCAAGGAGATTAGAGCTCTCCTTCTGGTCCTTCAAGCCTTTTATACCCTTTTTACAGACAGTACAACAATGATGTAGTACATCATCAAACAAGTGGGCAAACGGGTATACCTTCTGTGCAGACTAGCTCTTCAGGTTTGAGGATTAGCTGTCAAATATCAGATGACACTTCAAGCTGTTTATATTCCTTCAGAACTAAACATTGTGATAGACTCTGAGCAAGTCCATAATGAATGAATGCTTCACAAAGATTTATTTTTAGACATTGTCCACCTGTGGGATACTCCTTTGGTAGATCTTTTTGCCTTCCTTCTGAACAGTCAACTTCCACTTTTTTGCACCAGATCCCTGAGTTCTCTGATCTGGAGCGTGAATGCCCTCTCTTTTTGTTGGAAGGGAATGTTTCTGTATGTCCTCCATTCCCTTCCTGTCATACCGGGGGTCCTGCTCAAGATATAGAGCAAGACTCCTCTAAATCCTCTTGATGACTCGCTTTTGGCCTAGAAAGCATTGGTTCTCTCTTCTTCTGCACCTAGCCAAGGGCAATCACCACAAGTTATCCTCACTTGTCCACTCTTCAGTTAACACTGTAGGTGATAGCGTTATGATTCTTTTCACACACCTTTTTTCTAAGGATATGCTTCAGGTTCTGCAGGAGGCCTGGAAACCCACTTCCTGGAAATTCTGGGTATCCAAATGGAAGAGATTTTCTGTCTGGTGCTTTGCTTATAACCAGGATCCACTTTCTGTGGAGATTCCTCTGCTTTTCTGTTATTTGTGTGAATTGCTCCATGCTGGGTTGACGTATCCTTCAGTTAAAGCTCACTGTTCAGCTGTTTCTACTTGTCTGTCTTTGTCTCCTCCTTTGGCCTCTAGGTTTGAGGTCAAATAATTTCTTAAAGGTGTCCTTTATATTAGGCCTCCCAGGAAATATGTTCTTCCTTCCTGGGACCTTAATTTTGTTCTTAAAAAATTTACTCTGGTTTCTTTTGAGCCTGCAGCTTCAGTTCCTTGCAGCATTGTACACAGAAGACTGTTCTTCTTTTATCCCTTACTTCAGCTGAGAGTGTGACTGAGCTTCAGGTCTTTATGCTGTTCCTCCTTTTTTAGTTTTTCATAGGTACAGGATGCCCCTTTGTACTAATCCTACTTTTATGCCCAAGGTAGGTAATGAATTATCTCTTAAACAGTCTATTAATTTGTCAACATGTTTTCCTTTTCTGTAGTCTGCTAGTGATGAGGTTCTTCACACCTTGGATTTGCATAGACAGTTCAGATGTTATTTGGACAAGACTAATGCAATTTGCAAGTCTGAACAACTTTTTGTTTCTTTTCATCCTAGATCTCTAGATTGGCTGTTTCTAAGCAGACCATTTCTTCATGGATTTTTAAGGCTGTTCTGTTTTGGTAAAGGCTCATTTTACCAGGGCTATGGCTTCCTTTGGTGCTTTTTCAAAGGCTTGAATACCACTTCCATCCTTGAGGCTGCTACTTATTCCTCTGCCCATACCTTTACTAAGCATTACAAATTGGATGTTTCCAGAGCAAGAGCTGGCTTTGCCAGAACTATCCTGCATGGTTTTCTGGAGGGTTCTTCTGGGCCTTCCTTCTCCCGAGTTCCCTCTTGAAATGTTGTACTCTCCCTTTGGTGATGTATACTGCAACAAGTGATATAGAAGAATGTTGTACAGTTGTGCAAAATCTTACCATAACAGTAGATGTCCTTCTCTTCACTGTTGCAGTAGTCGATTCCTCCCTCCTCCCCCTTGTTCTCTTCTCCTCCTTTTTTTCCTTCTGGATGTACATGCCCTTCTTCCTCTCCTTGGACTGCTGTTCTTCCTTGGGCTATTCATGTCTGAGCTATGTACTTCTGTACATCACCTTTATGCCATACGCCATGAGTGGGGAGCATACGTGTGATGTAAAACATCCTGGAAAATGTAAGGCTCTGCTATACTGGCAGGACATTGAACTACCCTTGGTGGGGAGGGGATGCCCCTTAAGTAGTGCAACAGTGAAGAGAAGGACATCTACTGTTACGGTAAGATTTTACACACCTGCATTTTATATATGAAGGGGCTGTATAGTGTTGTAGGGAAGACTATTAAGAAGATATTAATAAAAAATAAGTAATTGTAATGAAAGAGCAAAGAAAGAAGATAAATATCTTACAGCATGAATATGTTGTTTGACGATATAAGTCATTACAAATGTGGAGAATTACAGAAATGTAAGGAGCTGAAAAACTGTACTGAAGGTCTTAGCCAATTTATTGAAGAACATGGATAAAAGTGAAGGGAAGTGGATGGGTAAGTTAAAGAGTTCTAGTACAAAAATAATAAAGCACTTAACACCTGGTGAGTGGTATGAAGTTTATTACAGTCATGAATGCTGTAACTAAGTTGTCAGAAGTTCGCAGGAGGGGCTGGATAGGTGATTATGGGGTAATAATTCCAGTGCATGTATCTTATGCTGACATTTTGATTATAATTACAAAAGAAAAAAAAGAACTTAGATGAAAGACACAATTGTAGTTATAGAAAGACGGCTGCAGGAGGTAGGTTTAAAATTAAATTAAGAGAAAAAGAAAAGGTTGGGGATACTGTGATAACTGAATCTATATATTTTACAAAGCATGCTAAAAACATGTTGGGTATGAAGCTTGGAAACCAAAACTGAATACTGTAACATTGGAAAGAAGTTTTGGTAAAAATTAGAATTTGTGTTGGGCTGTGGAAAGTGTTTCAATTGTCCTACAAAATGAAATTGTATTTAACGTACTCTGTCAAACTGGAAAAGTTGACTTAAATAGGTGGAAATGTATACATATCCCATTTGTTATGGGGAATGACTTTTTGAAATTCTTTTGGTTTATATGAGGCTCAGGACTTAGCTCCAGTAGAAGGGGAATACTGTATTTCAGTTAAAGTGAAAATAGACTGGTTTAATAAATCCTATTATATATTTGTCATTCTTATATTTGTTTTGGGTGCTAGAGAGAGAACTTTTGACAAGACAGCTTTAGTAAGTGTATTATGTAGAATATGTTAAGATGTGGAAAACAATGGGAACACGGAAAAGAGAAAAGGCAGAAAATAAGTAGGAAAGTCAGTGAATGTGGACGTAAACACAAATGGAGGACATTAGGAAGATATGATGTACCCAGGAAAAGGAAAGAAGAATATGAAAAATGATGAATAATTATTATATCGAACTATGGGAAGAGCTAGTTAGGTATACGAGAAAAGTAATCAAGGACAGAAAATGTTTAAAAATGCATATGAATGTGCAGATTTATTTTGGCAATTAATGTTAATGGGATTAAAAGTTAAAATATAAATGTGTGAAAGCCGAAAGGAAAGATTGTTAGCAAATATAAGGATGAAGACTAATGGAAGTTGCATTACTGACTTTTAAAAAGATGAAGTGACTTTACAGCAGCTTAAACAAACTTTTAAGTATGACTCTTTCAATAATGTAAATATGAAAATTTTATTATATAGTGACAGTGATATTGGAAATAAAAATATTGTAAAAAATGTAGTAGAGAAAGTTGATGAAAATGTGCTATTATCTGAGTGGTACATATGGAAAGGTAAGTGTACATAACTGTTAATATATTGACAAGTGAGGATGGGTTAGTGAAAATAAAGAAAAAAAAGTGGCTATGGCAAAAATAGTGGGTTGATTAGATACAAAGGAAAATGAATGCACGTAAAACTACTGGCCCAGTTCCAAAAGAGCTGCTGCTGTCAGTGTAATTGATGGTGTTTTGGAATCTGGCCTCCATAGCAATCCTGTTTATAGATGGGCTTTACACCAAACCAAGTCACACTGGCCACAAGTGTTTTGGAATCAGGGCAGACTTGCACTCTGAGCAACTGTCTTGGAGTCTGGCGTTACGTGTGCATACAGTTTTGAAAAGTGTATAATGTGAATGATGTGTACAAAAAATTTCTCAGTGAAACACCTACTGTTTTCAATATTTGCCATAATTGCCAGGGGATGTTTTCTATCCCACTGGACTCTTACCAACATAGGCAGATGGAAGCTCAGTTTAACATCTCATTTGAAGGACAGCATGCTGTTGAGTGCAGCACCCTCATGTTACACTACATTGGCGGTAGTGGAAAAAAATAATCTAACACAGTGTGGAGGTAAAACCTACTGGCCTTCTAGTATTGAATGCACATAATCCACTGCCACAGGTTACCTAATTACTTTGTAGTTCGCGGTCTCGTAGATTCTGATTTTATTAATCATTATTTCTGTAGTTCAGTTCTGGTACAGTGTTATGTTTGATACTGGATTTTTTTGTTTTCAGCAGAAGCAAGCAGCACTGTTTAGAACCTTTCAAATGCTCTTATGATGTGTTTTTCCAGCATCGCTTCACATGCGTCTCATCCTTACATCCATTACCTCTTGCTTTTAAACTTCCCACTTTCTCTGTTACTAGGTGCTAACTGTTACTTTATCTAAATAAAACCAGTATATTTCATTAATCAGAATGCTTCATTTTTAAGAAATGCTTTATTTATATGTGTTAATCAGGATAAAGCACTAATCCATGTAGATTTTTAAGACATAGTTCAGGAGTATTGCATGGTTAAGTGACTTCCTGTGAATTGCACAGTAAGCAGATGAAGCTTAAGGAAATCAAACTCTGGATTTCAGGAAGCAGTTTGTTAATACTTCATAGCCTTAATCGTCTGTGCTAGAGGCCAGACTTTGACATACGTTCTTTAGACATTGCTTATAAAGATTAGTATATTGGCATGTGTTTGTTTATTTTTAATGTGGTAGAAAAATCCTAGCATGAGATAATACATGGGCTATTGTAACAATACCTACTTAAGAGTCTTTAGGTATAGGGTAAAGGGTGTGGTGGGGCTCATAGACTGCAGATGTACAAAATGGGGCTGTTCATGGCTTTGATGATGATCTCTTAAGACCAGTTATATTATACTTGCTATATACAAACTATAGCAGTGCCTGTCATTTGCCATATCACTTTCTAGGCTAGTATTCCACTGTTTCAAGCTTTTCCTTTTTTTTATTAATTTGACATTTAAACTTATTGGGTAGCTTGTTTCAGGGGTGACTCAGCCATACTGTTTGGTTAAATGCCTTACTCGGTGTGATACAGTTTACAAGTGGAGGCTGAGGGAATCAAACATGAGACTGCTGGGTGAAGCCCTTTAGCAGTTCATAACCTTAACCCTCTACTAAACTGCCAGACAGCAGTCTCTCTGAGATCACCATTACCTGAGAGGCAATGCTTAATCATTCTCTCAGCTTGTTAGGGCTGTTACTGAAGAGTAATTAAGGTATTACAGTACTGAATTTAAGATAATACAGTGCTTAGACACTGTTGTTCATTGCACCGCTATGTAGGTCTTATTACCCTTTTAAAAGAGAGAAATGCAAATGGTTATGATTTTAAAGTGGCTTTCAAGACACACATATTTCATACCAACCCTAAGTATTCAACTGTTAGGGCAAAGTTTTTATTTATTCACTTAACATTATGTTTAATTGTATTATAATTTCCTTGTTTTGGATCATCCTGTAGTCATACTTTTAGCAGGGGTTTTAAACATCAAAGGGAAAATAAGCATAGTATGAAAATTGTTTTGTATATAATGATGGCAACAGTTATAACTTACTACTGATCAGTTTGTGCTGTTCCTTTGAATAGAAACTAGAGTCCAAAATTGATATATACACACACGCGCGCGTGTGCACACGCACACACATATATATATTTTAATTTGACCACAGTGTAATTATAATTGCTTGGCTACTAATTGTGGTACTCTGGTCCCGGGATGTGGACATTGTCTATACTCTGTAAGTTTGAAGGTGGAGTGTCATTATGTTCCGTGGTGGTTTAGCATTAAATAATTCCTAGTATTGTAGGAAAAATACTGTAAAACAAATTTTCTGTCAGATTATGTAATAATCCCATACACCTGCTTAAAATGCAACCATTTGCCTTTAGATAGCATTTTTATGTGTTGGATTCTATAGCTGTGTACAAATGCAATGCTTAAGCAGTAAAGTAACTATGTCGGCAATGGTTATGCACAACAAAAGCACTTGGAAGTTGCTCAAACTGATTTTATAAGAAAGGAAGGGCTGTCCAAGGTACTGCGAAACCTGTCTTTTGTTTCTGTGAAGTGCCTTAGGTTCTTTTGCATAAATACACCCACCTACCTGGAGAGTCTCAGGAAGAATAAACGGGGACCCTAGTTTTAATACTTTCAAACGTTGGTGTACCTCATGAGTGTCGCACATTGTTATACAGACACCAGGACTTTTAGGAGCTGCCATTTTGTGATCCAAATTCATGATTTGCTGGCCTTAAGACGTATGTACTACAGATTGTACTGTCTCAAACTGATGAAATAAGTTAGAATATTCACAAAAGTATAAGTTGTGTCAGTACATTTTCAGCTGATGTAGTTTTTCCAGTGATAAGTCTATGTACTTCCAGAAAACAGTCCTGTTGTCAAACTGGATCTGTAGCTGATGTCAGACACTTAAGTGAGTTATGTGTTCACTTGTAGATAGTTCTAACCAACTTAAGTGCTGTATCATCACAATTTTGCCCTGAGGGATGGTATCTATAGCATTACATTGACCTCATAAGTGCATCGCCTAGAGCTCAAATGCTGGTTCAGAAATGTTGCTAAACAAAACTATGACTGTGAAAAATGCAATACTAGCAATATAAAATACAAAAATTACCTTCAGTGCAAATGTACTGAAAGTTTTGTCACATCTCTCTGTTTCTAAATGGAGCTGTGGCAGTTGTGCTTCTTTGCCTTACTGCAGAGCTTTAGGACTGGAAATGTGATTAAAATCCACTACCATGGAGCCATGTCTGTCATGGTGTACAATTTAAAAAAAAAACATTTATTTTGCGCAGTGAGATGTGCTAGAGTTTTAAAAAAATGGCATATTTGTGGTTAAATATTTTGTTAAATGGTGACTAGAGTTGTAGGTAGGGGACTGTATTCCAGAAATTGGCGTACAGCTCCAAAAGGTCTTAGCTACAACCCGTACCCATTATGTCGGTGCTTAGTTTTTAATAGCCTTCTAGGTCATAATAACTTGACAATATCACTGAAAATTTGTGACATTCTTTACTTATACGACTTTCTAAACTCTAATTTTTCCTGCACAGATGACTTTTCTGACCTGAGTTCCCACTCAGGCAGGGAAACTCCAGGTATTGAGACAGCTATGCAGGAGCATCAAGAATCTGATGATACAGATAGTAAGACACAAAAGAAAAAAGATAAAGAAAAGAAGAAGGTCAAAATAAAACCTAAAGGGAAGGAGAAGGAACAGAAGAAGAAAAAAGAAGACAGTAACGAACAAGAAAAGAAAGCCAAGAAGAAAGGTTTTGGGGCAATGCTAAGGTATTTCCATACATTTTCTTATAACAAACTTAATTTGACAGCCTAGTTTGATGCCCTTGTATAACTGCTGTGAAATAATGTCATGTTTGGGCTATTACCCTTTTGACAAGTTAAAGACAGACTAAGACTGACTGTGACTGATTTGTGCTGTGTATAAAATTTTGACTTTCTGGGTTTGCCTTCCCTTAAGTTATTCGGAAGTAGGACATTTTACTTGAAGCAGTCCACTTCTCGAAGTGTGCCCTCTTCGTTTGGTGCAAAGCACTGTTTGGTCAGTCTCATCCTGATGGTCTTCGATCAATCCTTTACCAATCAGATGATGGATTTTTGTCTCAAAGCTATTACATAAGCCTTATAGGCTTGCCATGATGTTACCGAAAGGCATTTTGTAGCATTTGTACTTTGCAAATATCTGGAAAAAACACAAAGTGTACATTGTTTGACAAAGATCTATTACTAAATTATAATGAGCTGCAAATGCATCTTCCATGTCCTGTGACAAAAATGTGTATGCCAGGTGAGGTAAAGAATGAAAACAGGTGTTGCTGATCTGATCATGAGAAAGGAATTCCCTGTAATGAAGCATTCAACTCTACTGCCACCACAAGCCAGGTGAAACTTCTCTGCAGTTCATTATGTGTACTAGAACACTGTTTCTGTCTCCCAGCTCCCCTTGTTTCATCCTACGCAAGGGCATAATGAAAGACACTGAGAGATGCTTCATCAGTATATATGCAGCTTTACCTTGGCTCAGACTATTATAACTGACTTTTCCAAAACTGTGTTATCAGCTTCAAATCGTTACAATGTCATATGATCAGGCACTTTATGTTGAAGTGTGTTGTGTAGTTGAATACTCCTTATTTTTACGACATAATTGTGCAAGTGTGGAGTTAAGTTAGACTGTGTGGGGACAGAATCTCTCATACAGATTTGAGAGACCAGTACTAGATTGTAATAGTAGTATAAAGGTTAATGTGTTTCTTTGGGAAAACTAATATTTAATATAGTAAAGGTGTGTTGTAGTGTTTAGGTGTCTTTTTTAAATGCTGTTGTAAATCAATGTACAGTGTTACTCATAAAGATCTACAATTAGTTGCAGTTCCATTTTGACAGAAGTGCAACTTTCTTGTGCTTCCTTTAGCTTACAGCGCATTGATTTGTTGTGTCAGTCTCAGTGCAATGCATTTATGATAGTTTGAACTTCATTATCTGTGACATAAATCCATGTTTAGTCCCAAGGAGCCAGTTCCTGTAAATGTAAGCTGTGGTAACTTCCACATGACAGTGTCTCATTTTTGTGATTAAGGAAGCCATCCTCTGCAGGAACTGCAAAAATAGATATCCGCACTACACACACACACACACACACACACACACACACACACACACACACACACACACACATATATGTGTGTGTGTGTGTGTGTATGTATGTGTGTATATATATATATATATATATATATATACACACACACACACACATTTGTATGTGTATACACAAACACACACACACATTAATTTTTCTGATACCCCCCTCTGTCCTATGCAGGGTCCATGGGGAGAGATGGATATTAACTCAATACTTGTGAGTATAAGGCAGGGAACCAGTGCTGGATGGAGTTCCAAATGTTCATAGGATGCACATCACACTTACATGTATTCACACACACACACACACACACACACACACACACACACACACACACACACACACACACACAGTTACAATCATCTGGAGATGATCACCAGTTCACCTACTGGCATTATTTTGGGTATGTGAAGAAGCAAAAGACCACTATGAAAACTGAAGTGAACATAGGGAGGACAAGTTTAGCAATCCAGTTTAACAAGTGCTAAGAGGAAGCAAGCAAACCATTTCATTATTGTTCTGCTACATGTAGGTACAAAACAACAAGTCTTGTGTGGAAGCATCAGCAGTTGCTTAGTTCTCCTGATCTCATTTTCTTTTTCTCTACTTTTATTGTGGAAGTGCAAGGAGAGTCAGTTCAATAATTCATTCTTTCATGCATCCATGAAAGTAGAGACTTGGGTTTCAGGTTGTACCACCATATGGATGATTTCATTCTTTTAATAAAAATGAACTAAAAAGTTATTCATTCGCCAGTGTTAAGTGCAGTTTTGAAGAATGGCCCATAAAAAAAAAGAAGGAAACAAAAACTGGCTTAATTCCTTAGCCCAAGCAAAGGACATTTGCTTAGTCAAACCCCAGTCTTTGCCTCCTCATGTTCTCTTTCTAACAGAGTTGTCGTAACATACTTTATTTAGTAGGTAATCAGTAAGGGTAGTTAAACCTGACAGCCTTCTGTCTTTGCTCCTGAGCATTAATACATTACTACGCATAACCATAGCTGGCCTTAGGCATAGGCCAGCTAGGCAGCCGTCTTGGACACCACTGTAGCAGGGGAGTTTTCCAGTATTTATATGCTGGAGGGTAGACCAGGATGGGGGCACCGGGTGGTATGGGAAGGGTGCCGTGGAGCCCTTTTGCCGAGGGCACCAGTTGACTTAAGGTCGCTCCTGCTCATAACATGTAACTTTTTAGAGTTTTTAAAGTACTCATACCCAGTGGAGATTTCTTTCTCCCTTCAGAACTCACACACAGTATGGACTTCTCTTTTCCATAACTTGTGGGTATATTGCCTACATTTTCTCTGCTCCTAAATAAGGACTCTTCCTAAAATGTCTTTATCCTCAAAAGAGACTCCTTGGAGACTCCCCTGTCTCATAACCCAGAAGTCTAGAATGCAACTCCCTCATGAGGTAGTGTGTGTGATGTACTTATTAGAGGCAGCTGCTCTTTAATAGTTTTCATAGAAAGTTGTGCCTCTCTTTGGCTTGTGAGCCTGCTTTGCCTGTCTTTGGCTTGCGAGCCTGCTCTGTATTTTCTCATAGGAACACATCCTAGTAAAGCCAACAGCAGACCCCACAATTGAGCATTGTGTTTCCCAGGCTCAATAGTCACGTGTTGCATCCCTGTCCGTCTTTCTGCCTTGTCAGCTTTATGCTATCCTGTAGCCCAAACTGCATTTACTGAGGACACATCTCCATGTACCTCACTGTTTTACACTATTAATTAATTTTATGTAATCGCAAACTGTGTAATTTACTTTATATTAATAACTGTATTATACTGCTGTATTAGTTTTTCATCTCTGACATTCACTGTCTGTTTTTCATGTTGCACATTTACTTATTTGAGTGGATTGTAGTAGGAATGGGTCATTGGACCAGTCCATTAGCCGTTTCACCAAATTAGTTAATAAATACATGCAGGATACCTGGAATAGTAATGTAGACTTTACCAAAATGTAGAGCCATCTGTCTTGCAGCTTCCAGGGAAGCTCATCCAGTGGAAATGTGCAAAGTCTGCAATTTTGAAAACCCTACATGTGCCTGTCAAATGTGTTTTAACCTTCAGTGCAGGGGTACATTTGGAGTTTTGTACCAGTGTACTTCAGATCCTGTTCCTTTAAAGTGTAGTGAAGAGGAAATTCTTTAGCCATCAGAAGAAAGCATTACTTGCTAAGAATAATAATTCTGCATTGTAGGATTTTATCCTCTTCAAACTTGCTTTCCATTTAGATTCTACAGTTTTTCACGAGGGGAAGTTGAGTATTTTCCACATCATCAATGAAGACCATGTTTGAATTGAGCCAAATAATAGATTCATTCTGAAATCTGATGGATGTCTTTACTGCTTTAATACCTCTGAAATGTTAATATCATTATCAGGCAAAGACGTAGCTGTCATTCTCTCTGTATCTGTTGTACTTTATACTTTCCTTGAAGTTTGAAATCTATGTGGCCAAGCTGCATGCATAGTACAGAGAAGGTAAACTTGCATTACGAAATATTCTAGTATTTCATGATAGCTAGTAATTAATATTGGTATCCAATGCCTGTTCAAATGTTGAACACATTTCATTTACTGTTGCTGGAAGAACAAAAAGAAACTTCTTGTGTTACTTTTTTTGCCTGAATTTCCTACATATTCCCAGAGATGAGTTCATCAGATTTCTTCCTTGGGAAAAGTTTACTTAAAGTGTTCCATCATAATTATTTTACCTTATGAACATGGCATCTGGTACCTGTAGTACCATCCTGTATTTTCTTCCTATTGATGCCTGTTTTATGATGCCATGTTTATACTTAAACTCTTTGTAAAAAAAAGTAAATTTTTCCTATGTGACATCACCAAGATGTTCATTGAAATTTACTGTCAGTGATGTCAATTTAGGAAGTGTGTGTGAGTGCTTCCATAAGCTTTTAATGTATGCACTACAACTCACACAAGGGTCCCCATTCAATAAAGTGTAAGGACTCACCCCCACTCTGTCACTCAACTGATATTGGAGAGGGACTCGGTAGAATTATGTGGACATGTTCTTAATAAAAAAAGTTTTATAAAGCTTTAATTTTGGTAAGACGGGGTAGAAAAATATGTTACAGCAATTTAATTACAAAGTGCCACAATGTTTATTTAAACTTCAAAATAACACTTTAATCTGATCATTTATTGCAGTCCTGCTACCTGGATCTCCCATGCAGAAGTTCGAAACCTGCCCAGTTCCCAGTGTCTTTGCATCATCCCCAGCTGACAGACATCTGAGGACTGGCATCCAGACATCAGGGTATAAGATGGGTATCTGTAGGCACAGTCTAGAGTTCTTTCTAGCCATGTAGTCCAGTGCGCTAAACTTTTTATCAAATGCTCTCAGTCCATGGGTCCAGCTCATTTTTTCAGAGTTACCTCCAACCTACTTTTCCAGTGGGGAATCTTTCTTCTAATTAATGTTTAAAAAGTTCTGGAAGCAAATCCTGCATAAATATTTCTATCCATATTGTTTGTTTTGCTTGGGGTCTAATTACAATATTTCTAGTTGTCAGGATTGTGTTAGGTTTCATTCCAAAACCTTGAAATCTAGGGATGTGAAGTTGTTCTATCTCGCCGTTCATTCTTACAGATGGTTTGGCTCTGAGTCGGCCTACTACAAAGCTCGAGGTCAAGTCCCTATACCATAATGCACCTAGAGTTATCGCAGATCTAGTTTGCCGCTGCAATAGATTGGAGGTTCTTTGCACAGCTCGGGCCAGTATAATTCTTTCTTTGTTAGCTTGAAAAATTATTTCTAAAAATATTTCTAGAAATATTTAGAGTTTAGTATTTAATAGCCTTTGATAGTGATAGTTTTTATAGCTTGTTATTAGAGTTATTCCTTCTCTTGTTGGCCTTGTTTTTTTCTATAGGCCTTGTTATATTCCCTTTCCTTTTGGTGTGCCTTTAAAACATTACATAGCTTGTAATTAAATAAGTAGTTAGTGTGTGTGTGTGTGTGTGTGTGTGTGTGTGTGTGTGTGTGTGTGTGTGTGTGTGTGTGTGTGTGTGTGTGTGTGTGTGTGTTTTTGAATAGTTTAGTCAGTACATTGTTATTCAGCCCATTTGTTATTTGGGGCTTATTTTGATAATTTAGCTTTACTAGTTTAACTTGCTAATTGTTTGGGTGTGTCTAGTCTCTTAAGTACAGTAGATTGTTGTTTGAATACTGTATGTTTGATTATGGCTGACAAGGATAAGCATCCTAAGTCAGCATTTAAAAAGTGTCCAAAATGTGGACAGAAGATGTCTGTGACAGATAGTCACGTTAATTGCGTGTATTGCACTTATAGGAAAGCTGCTGCATTTGACATTCTTTTTCATCCAGAGTTCTCCAGGAGCAAAAAAGAAAACTCATAGAGGACTTCTGAAACCATCTTTTCAGGAAGCATTGAGTGACCAGAGTACATCTAGTAAGTTGTCAAAGTCTTCTAAGGCTTCTTCTTCAGAAGTAAAAAATCTAAGAAAGAGTCGACATCGGCTCCACAGCCCTCTGAGCCAAGCGTCTTGTCTTTTTGAATTCGGTCCCCAGTCCTGGAACCGGTGTCCGAAGTACTAAAATCACCTATTCTGCAGTCAGTGCCTCCATCCATCCATTCATCTCTGTCCTTTATCAGCCTGTCCGATTTGGATGTGGAATGTGTAGTGCAGAAGTTGTTACAGGCACCAGCGTTTGCTAAATTTTTGTCAGCTCTGACCCAGGTGGTTTCAGAGACTAAAACTGTAATGCCATCGACTTCTTTTCCTCCTCCGAGCCATACTGGTCCTTTGGAACTGGAGGAGTCAGACCTGATGATTGTTGAGCCTTCGGACCCAATGCCTGTTCCTGTGCCTTCGGTTCCATTTACTCTGACTTCCTCCTCACCTATCAAGGAGTCTAGGAGCCGACACACTCCTGTCGGGTCCAGGGAGGATAGTCAGATCGACATGTTGGTTATGACTTTGCCTCTCGGGGCCTCGGCTTGGATGAGTTTGGCTCCTACTTCTGGTTCAGAGCTCACTGTGCCGGTGCTGAGGGATCGGTGGTTTCTTTGGATTCAGCAGTCCCTTCACATTGGAGCAGAGGTGCCTTTGAATCCATGAGGAGAATGATGTCTCCCAAGGCATCTACAACTTCAGGTCCAACTACCTCCTCCCCAAAAGCGCCAGTGTCTACGTCTGCTTCACAGATCCTTTTTAAGTGTAGAGACCCTGAGCCTCAGGAAGCCCCATTGGGTGACCCCTGCTCTTCCAAGACCTCACCAGAAATTCCCACTGATGAGGTTCCTAGGAAGAGAATCTGTAAGAGGAGGCACCTAGACTCCCCACAGGAGTCCTTCACGTCTGATACCAACTTGAATGAATCAGAAGGATACCCACGGTCCCCCTCTGAGGATATCTCATTTGCTGAGATATTAGAAATCCTTAGGCAGAGGGGTGGCTGGAAGTCCACCAACCCTACTGAAGATGAATCGGTTCTCCCGAAGGCTTTCGGGTCTCAACCCTCCACCTCTTGGGTGTCTCCGCCCTTCGATGAGCTCATGGAGTTGGTCTCACGAATGGCGTGGGAGTCTCCGGACACCATGGAGCCTGTCCCTAGGAGGCCCAATAAATTTATGTCTACCTCAGAAAAAGTCTTTCCTCACCAAGGGAGTGCCAGTTGATGCCATGGTAGTGGCGGCAACCACCAAAAAGGAAATGTCCGAAACTTCTTCCTCTATCCATCCTCCTAACAGAGATTCTGGGATCACAGATAGATATGGGAAGTGCACATACAGTTCAGCGACTTTTGCCTTGCATTCACTGAAATGTCTCACTCATTTTATAAGACTACAAAGAGATCTCCTGAAAAAGCTTGGAGATACTCTTCAGGGTACAGTAGCTGCAGGAGCTTCAGACAAAGTCGCCTCCCAGCTTGCTACCCTCAATACCATAGTGAACTCGTCCATGCGTCTCATTTCATATGCAGCTGATGGAATGAGTAGGGCAGCGGATAGAGGAATTGCTCTCAGGAGACATTCCTGGATGCGCTTGTGTTCCTTCATGGAGCCCTTTAAGTCATCATTTGTCAACACCCCTTTTAATGTCTCATCCCTTTTCGGGCCCAAAGTTAAGGAAACTTTGATCAGGTGTGAGCAGGAAGGAAAGACTCTGTCTGCCATCGGAGTCTGTTTTTCCACCCCTACCACACCCTACACAAGGGTCAAGAGGGAGGAAAGATATGGTACCAAAAAGCCAAGGATCCTTTCTGGAAGCACATGGTGAACCCCCCTCCAGGGGCAGAGGAGGGGGTAATAATGGAAGACACCAACCTCGCGGCAGTGGGGGTCCACAAAACCAGGGCGACAGAGACCAATTCTTTGGGAAGCCCTACCAGCGCTCCTGAAAGGAGGCCCGACTGTCCTACTCTGGAGGCAGTTGGGGGTCGCTTATCTTTGTATGGCTCAAAATAAAAAAACGACAACTGGGTACAAAGTATAGTTTCCAGAGGATATTTCATTCCTTTCTCCACTCCCCCACCATTGACAATAAAAATCCTGGACGTTCCACCCAGTTACAGGGAACAAGCAACAGTAGAGGTCCAAACATTGCTAAGAAAAAGAGTAATTCAACCAATCCCAGCAGACCAGACAGGATCCGGAACTTACTCAAGATTCTTTTTAGTTTCAAAACAGACAGGGGACTGGAGACCGATTTTGGACCTCAGCAGGCCAAACAGATCTATCAAGAAAGAGAAGTTCCAGATGGTCATGCTTCAGTCAATACTTCCCTTTTTAGGGAAAGACAATTGGATATGCTCGATAGATCTACAGGATGCATACCACCATATAAACATGGCCAGACCAACCAGGGATCATCTGCGCTTCCGGCTGGGAGCCAATCATTACCAGTTTTGATCCCTGCCCCCTTTGGTCTCACTACAGCCCTCAGAGTGGTCACCAAATGTATGGCAGTGGTCACGGCTCACCTGAGGCATTTAGGATTCCAGGTGTTTCCATACTTAGATGATTGGCTCCTCACCGTCACCACCAGGCATCAGCTAATACAAGCCAGGGGCACCACTCTTACTCTTTGCAATCATCTGGGCATTACAATAAATTCAGAAAAATCTTCCTTGTCGCCATCCCAACATATCGTTTTTATCTGAGCAGAATTGGACACCACCACCACTTGGCGATTTCCAACAGAAAGAGTTTTACTACGTCATCAGCAGGTCCACGACATCGTATCCAAAGACAGGGCTCCATCATCAGAAGTGCTAAAATTTTTAGGCATGATGGCAGCTGCAATGTTAGCGATACCATTGGGTCACATGCACATGCGGATTCTGCAATGGCTGTTATTCACTCAATGGTCTTACCAAGAGCTCCCAGTCTCTCATCTCATAATGATCACAAACACATGCAAAAAGGATCTTCAGTGGTGGTTGACCTCTCTTCATATAACGATAGATCGTCCCTTTGTCCTACCCTCACCAGCGGCCATGGATGCTTCCCTGATAGGATGGGGGGGCATTTTCAGGGAAGAACAGCCAAAGGCACATGGACTGAACAGGAGGCACATCTGCATATCGATGTTCTGGAGATGAGAGCAGTACTTTTAGTGTTGCAGTACTTCCAGGACTTTCTTCCTTTGGGAGCAATTGCAATTCAGATGGACAACATGTCAGTGGTCCAGTATTTGAACAAACAAGGAGGAACCAGGTCCTATCCCATTTGTCATGAGGCTCTAAGAGTATGGCAGTGGGCTACATCCACCCAGCACTTTCTGATAGCAATGCACATCCCGGGGAAATCCAGCGTGATAGCAGACAAACTGAGTAGGGCAATTTTGTTGCCTCATGAGTGGTCCCTCATGAAAGAGATAGCGGAGAGAATTTTCTGCAGGTGGGGGTCAGCTTTGCTGCAACCATTTTGCCAACCACATGAACACAAAATGCAGAAGCTGTTTTGCCCTGATTCCCCCTCCAGGAGAAGCCCCAAGGGATGCACTCGTACACGATTGGCCTCCGAGTCTCCTCTATACATTCCCACTAATTCCCTTGTTACCCAAAGTATTGCAGAATAAGCCGTGGGAAGGACCATCATTCTTATAGCCCCTCATTGGCCTTGTCAGATTTGGTACCCCTTCCTTCGACTTCATCTGTTGGAAAAGCCTTGGATTCTGGACACAGTTCCAGATCTTCTGAAGCATTCATCAGGGGCTCTTCATCCTCTCTTCAGTCCCTGAAATTGACAGCTTGGCTGCTCCAATTTCCAACATAGCCAGGTTCCATAACCTCGCAAATGAAATGGAGCATATATTGATATTGTCTCATAAGTCCTGTTCTAGGAAGCTATAGCTTAGCAAATGGAGAAGATTTTCTATTTGGGCTTCTCAAAATGACATTGATCCTTACCAAGCCCCTATTTCCTCCATGTTAGAGCTTTTGACTTGCTTTTCAATAAAGGAGCTGCAGCAGCAACAGTTCAGGTACAGCTTGCAGCTATCTCTAATTTTCACCTTGGCTTTGAAGGATTAAACATAATGTCTCAGAAGCTATCCAAAGCCTTTCTCAAAGGGACCTTTCATCTCAGACCACCTGTGAATTCCCCTTATACCCCATGGAATCAAAATTTTATGCTTTCACGCATTATCCTCCCACCTTTCGAACCAGCTTCCTCATGTGATTTGAAATATTTGTCATGGAAGACTATCTTTTTAGTAGCCATTACTTCTGCCCATAGAGTGTCAGAGCTACAGGCCTTGTCCATAAAGCCTCCTCATTTGATTTTTCATGCTGACAGTGTGTCCCTGCGAACAAATCCTTCATTTTTGCCCAAAGTTTGTATTGAAGCTAACCTTAACCAGATCATAGATTAACAGTGTTCTTTCCCAAACACACCAACAAATAGAGTATGTGCTGCACAAGCTTAATGTTCATAGACCGCTCAGATTTTACCTTGATAGAATAAAAGAGTTCAGAAAATCAGAACAATTTTTTGTTTCCTTTTCAGAGTCCAGAAAAGGTATGCCAGTGGCAAAAACAACACAGTCTAGATGGTTATCTGATTGTATCACATTTAATTTTTCAGCTGCTAATTTACCTTTAAAACACAAAATTAAGGCTCGTTCTACCAGAGCAGTGTCCACATCTTCTGCCTTTTTTTTTGCTAGGCTTCCTATAGACAATATTTGTGCAACAGCCACTTGGTCAAAGCCTCATACCTTTATCACTCATTACAAAGTTGACAAGACCTCTAGGGACAGGGCCTCCTTTGGTTCCACTGTCCTGAGGAACATACTCCCGTGAGCCACCCAAGAAAGATGGTGCTTGGGACGCTACCCATCTGTAAAAATGAATGGCGAGATAGAACAACTTCACATAAAGAAGTTATGTACTCACCATAATGTTCCATGTGAGTTGTTCATCTCGCTTTCATTCTTACTTACCACCCTCCTACCCCCTCCAGGGTTTTTCGAGGACTGAGATACTAGTTTTATCCTGGTTGCTCAATCTTTCTATGGGTTTTCTCCTAAAGAGTGATAGAATGGCACATGGTATTTTTATATGCAGCAAACAAGATCTGAGGTAACTCTAGGTGCATCATGGGATAGGGACTTGGCCTCAAGCTGTCTGAAGACCTCAAGCTTTGTAGTAGGCCGACTCTGAGCTGAGGATCGGCTCCAAACCATCTGTAACTCACATGGAATGTTATTGTGAGTACATAACTTCTTTTTCATGTAGCCTACCTGGAGTCTTCAAACCCAACTCCACATGTCTCATCACTGGTTGGTTTCCTACCCAAGGAATGGAAAGACAAGAAAAAGAAGAATGATGTTGCAAATGACGGAGAGCCTTACATGTCCACAGTCAGGACTTCTGTTGATGATACAGGTGAGTGTCTTTGCAGCTTCCTAGTTCATTGACCACTAGGGCCAAGCCCTCTCGCATGACTGCACAGAAGGCTGCCATGGCAGGAGGCCTTATCATTATGAAGAGTACCTCATCAACATCTGTCAGATCCAAAGCCGTGTTGTAGGCCTCATTTTCTGACACTCGAGTGTTACTAACAGAGGAGAAGTTTATGGATTTCCTGAAGTCCAGAGGGCCCAGCCAGCCCCAGGTCCCTGTTTCAGGAGCTTTTTATCATAAAAGGAGAGATGCGTCTCCCCAGGAGGACACATACTCCTCAAATCTAAAGATGAGGAAGAGCTGTCATATGCTAATCACCTCCCTCCTCAGTCTTTCCCAGGCTCTGATTCAGATAACACCATATGCGAAGTTGTTAAATCTCACCGTTTATTCTCACTGATGGGTTCAGTGCCGCTCGTCGGCTCCGACACAGCCTATAGCAAAGCTCAGTGTTTGCCAGTAGCTCGAGACCAAGCCCCTTATCCCATGATGCACTGCTGGAATTACCCCAGATCTAGTTTTCCGCGGCACAGATCTCGGTGTTCCAGATAGCTCGGACCATTATTAATCGATAGATTCTTCTATTTGCAAGTTTAAAAACTTTTTTTCTTGACTTCTTGATAGGATAATATATATATATATATATATATATATATATATATATATATATATATATATATATATATATATATAAATCTCTAGTGTTTTAGACTTAGTTTTGTATTAGTGCCCTGTGTTAGCTTCTGTTTTTCTATAGTGTTGGGCCTTGGCCTTGTATTTAACCTCATTCTTAGGTGTACTTTGGTAGATAATTTCTAAGTGTGTTCTTTAATTCTTTAAAATTGTTTAATCTGATAATAGAAATGTCTGATGAGAAAGAGAAGCCTCATCCAAAATCTGGCTTCAAAAATGTCCAGATTGTGGACAAAAAATGTCTGTCACTGACGGGCATGTTCAATGTGTTTATTGTCTGGGGGCTAAACACCTCCAAGATTCTTGAAGTATATGTCACTCCTCCTCCAGGGTACTATTGGAGAGAAGGAGAAAATTAGTATACAGGGGTTTACTTCAGCACCCTTTCTCCGAAGCGCTGGGTGACCAGGATGGTGCTAGTAGATTATCAAAATCTTCCAAATCCTCAGGTGACTCGAAAGCATCCAAAAAACTAAAAAAATGGAGGGTGTAGGGTCATCGGTTCCACTGTCTTAGGAACCGAGTGTCCCTTCTGTTCAGAGCCAGTCTCTGAGATTCCCTCTCTCCTCTGTTCCAATCAGCACCTTTGGTGCACTCCTCGAAGTCTTCTGTCAGCCTCTCAGATATGGATATGGACCGGCTAGTGCAGAAGCTTCTGCAGGCACCAGGCCTTGCTAAATTGTTGTCAGCTCCGATGCCTTCGTCGGAGCCGAATACCATTAACCCGGACTTGACTACTCCTCCTCAGAGCTGTACTGGACTTTCAGAGCCGAAGGAGCCCGACCTGATAGTTATTGAGCCTGTGGAGCCAAGACCTGCACCAGTGTTATCGGCTCCACCTACTCGGACTTCCTCGGCACCGACTGGGGACTCCAGGAGCCGACACTCTCCTGTCTGGTCCGGGGAGGATAGTCATACCGATTTGTTGGTGCCGACTCTTCCTCTCGGGGCTTCAGCTCGGATGAGTTCGGCTCCTACCTCAGGCTCGGAGCCAATGGCCTCAATGCAGGAGGATCAGATGGTCCCTTCGGATCTTTCTACCCCTTCTCGTCGGAGCCATGGTGCATTCGATGCCATGAGGAGAGTCCTGTCTCCAAAGATATCATCAGCATCAGGTCTGGCTTCCTCCTCCTCTCAAGCATCTGTGTCTGCTCCTGCTTCTACCGGTCCACCCAAGTGTAGAGGCCCTGAGCCTCAAGTAGCCCTACAGGACGTCCCCTACTCTTCTGAGACCTCCCCAGATCCCCCCACTGAGGAGGTACCCAGGAAGAGACTGTGCAAGAGGAGGCACTTGGACTCCCCACAGGAGTCTTTGACATCTGACACTGACTTGGATGAGTCAGAAGGGTCCCCTCGATCCCCCTCTGAGGATATCTCCTTTGTGGAGATATTGGAGATCCTTAATCAGAGGGGCGGTTGGCAGTCCAAAAGCCCTACTGAAGATGAGTCAGTGCTCTTGAGGCTTTCGGGTCTCAACCTTCCACTTCTTGAGTGTCTCCACCTTACGATGAGCCCATGGAGCTGATCTCTCTTAAGGCGTGGGAGTCTCCGGAGGCCATGGAACCTGTCCCTCGGAAGCCAAATAAGTTCATCTCTGCCCCAGTGGACAAAGCCTTTTTGACTAAGGGAGTGCCTGTTGATGCCATGGTGGTGGCTGCAGCCTCCAAAAAGGAAACGTCTGAGACGTCCTCATCTATCCATCCCCCTAACAGAGATTCTAGGATCATGGATAGATATGGAAAACGCATATTTAGTTCAGCGACCTTTTCCCTTCGATCACTGAACTATTTAACCCATTTTACAAGACTACAAAGAGATCTCCTGAAAGAGCTAGGAGATACTCTCCAGGGTACGGTAGCTGCAGGGGTTGCCGACAAGGTTAACACACAGCTCGCTACCCTAAACTCGATTGTGAACTCGTCCATGTGCCTCATATCTTATGCAGCTGATGGTTCGGGAAGAGCCACTAGTTCAGGCATTACTCTGCGTAGACAAGCCTGGATACGTCTCTGTTCTTTTGCGGAGCCTTTTAAGTCTTCCTTTATCAACACCCCATTTGATGGCTCATCCCTGTTTGGGCCCAAGGTAAAGTTAACTCTAACCAGGTGTGAGCAGGAAGGCAAGGCTCTATCTGCCGTTGGAGTCCGTTTTTATTCCCCTACTCAGCCCTATCCCAAGGGTGGAAAAATGTGGTTCCGAAAAGCACAGGGAGGCTTTCAGGACACGTGGAGAAACCCCCTCTAGAGGCAGAGGAGTGGGTTATAATGGAAGACACCACCCGCATGGCAGGGGGGGGTCCACAACAGCAGGATGACAAAGGCCAGTTCTCTGATCAGCCTTACCAGTGCTCCTGAAAGGAGACCCGGCTGTCTGGCTCTGGAGGCAGTCGGGGGTCGCTTATCTTTGTACCCAGAAGCCTGGCTAAACATAACATCCGATACCTGGGTACAAAGCATCATCTCCAGAGGGTATTTCATACCATTCTCTTCCCCACCCACTCCTGTAAAAAGAATCCCAGATGTTCCACCCAGTCTCAGGGAACAAATAACCATAGAGGTCTGCAAGTTGCTAGAAAAAAGTGTCATCCAGCCAGTCCCAGCAGACTAAGTTGGATTCGGAACTTACTCAAGATTCTTTTTGGTTCCAAAGAAAACAGGGGACTGGAGACTTATTTTGGACCTCAGCAGACTCAACCAATTTGTAAAAAAAGAGAAGTTCCGAATGGTCACGCTTCAGGCCATTCTTCCCTTTCTAGGGAAAGGCAATTGGATGTGCTCCATCGATCTCAAGGATGCATACTACCACATAAAAATGGACAGATGCTCCAGAGATCACCTGCATTTCTGGCTAGGAGCCAGTCACTACCGGTTTTAAGCCCTGCCCTTTGGTCTCACTACAGCCCCCAGAGTGTTCACCAAATGCATGGCAGTGGTCACGGCTCACCTGAGGCGTCTAGGATTCCAGGTTTTTCCATATCTAGACGATTGGCTCCTCACTGCTACCACCAGGCATCAATTGTTTCAGGCAACACAATCTACTATGACACTCTGCCACCACTTAGGTATTACAGTCAACTTCGAAAAGTCTGCCTTGTCGCCATCACAGCATACCGTCTTTATGGGAGCAGAGTTAGATACCTCAACCACCACTCTACGTCTTCCAGTCGAAAGGGTCTCACTTCTTCGCCAACACGTCAACTCATTGGTGTCAAAGAACAGAGCTACAGCCACAGAGGTCTTGAAGGTACTAGGTTTGATGGCAGCAATTCTAGCCATTCCACTCGCAAGGATGCATATGCGAAGTTTTTAATGGCTCCTGTTTGCTCAACGGTCTTATCAGAAGTTACCAATGAACCATATGATTCTCATCACAAATTCTTACAAGAGAGACCTTCGGTGGTGGTTGACGTCTTTTCATGTCAAAATTGGAAGACCCTTTGTGCTCCCCCCTCCCCAGTAGCTACTGCGACCACGGACGCTTCCCTGATAGGGTGGGTGGGGGGGGCATTTTCAGGGAACAACTACCCAAGGCACATGGACGGATCAAGAGTCACATCTGCATATCAGTGTTCTGGAGTTGAGAGCAGTACTTCTGGCATTGCAGTACTTCCAGGAGACTCTTCCTCTAGGGATAATTGCAATTCAGACAGACAACATGTCAGTGGTCTGGTACTTGAACAAACAGGGTGGAACCAAGTCTTACTCCCTTTGTCAAGAAGCCCTCAGGATATGGCAATGAGCTGTGTCATCCCAGCGTTTTCTGTTAGCAATGCACATCCCGAGGAAATCCAACGTGATAGCAGACAAGCTGAGCAGGGCGATCCTGTTGCCTCGAGTGGTCTCTCAAGAACACGTTGCGGACTTGATTTTTTGCAAATGGGGTCAGCCTTGCTGCAACCTCTTTGCCAGTCACATTAATACCAAATGCAGAAGCTACTTTGCCCTGATACCACCTCCGGGACATCCCCCGAGAGGCACACTCGTACACGATTGGCCTCCGGGTCTCCTATATGCATTTCCACCTATTCCATTGATACCCGGGTTTTTACAGAAAGCAAAATCACTGGGAAGGACTATTATCCTCATAGCCCCCCATTGGCCTTGACAGATTTGGTTCCCTTTCCTTCACCATCATCTGCTGGAGGATCCATGGATCCTGGACCCAATTCCAGACCTACTGACACACCCGTCTGGGGACCTCCATCCTTCATTTCAGTCTCTAAAGCTGACAGCTTGGCTGATCACTTCCCCAAATAGCCAGGATTCATTCACTCTCAGATGACACAAGACAAATTCTGTTGTCTTCTCATAAGCCATCCACCAGAAAACGTTATCGCAGTAAGTGGAAAAAGGTTCTCAGTTTGGGCCAGTATACAAAAAATTGACCCTTTCCAAGCTCCTCGGTCATCCATTTTAGAGTTTTTGACAATGATTTTTAAGGAAGGAGCAGCAGCTGCCACAGTTAGGGTTCAGTTAGCCGCCATATCAAATTTCCACCTTGGATTCGATGGGCTATGGCCCATAAGTTATCTAAGGTTTTTCTTAAAGGTGTTTTTCACATGAGACCTCCTGTCAAAATCCCTTATTCTCCCTGGAATTTGAATTTTATGCTGTCTCAAATAATTCTTCCCCCTTCGAACCAGCATCATCCTGTGATCTCAAATTTATGTCCTGGAAAACTATTTTTCTAGTGGCCATTACTTCTGCCCGCAGAGTGTCAGAGCTTCAAGCACCATCTATCAGACCTCCTTACATGATTTTCCATGCTGATAGAGTATCTCTCAGAACAAACCCCCTCCTTTTTGCCTAAAGTCTGTTCTGAGTCCAATATCAATCTCATTGAGTTGCCAGTCTTTTTTCCCAACCATTCCAACAAATTGGAATGCATGCTACACAAACTTGACGTACATAGACAGCTCAGGTTTTATCTTGATAGAACTAAGGATATTAGAAAATCAGATCAACTCTTCGTATCCTTTTCTGAGGCCAGAAAAGGTAGACCATTGGCTAAGACAACCCTTTTAAAATGGTTATCGAATTGTATCTCATTTGTTCATGAAAATGCTAACATATCTTTGACACACAAAGCAAAGACTCATTCAACCAGAGCCATTTCTACGTCTTCTGCTTTTCAAGCTAAATTGCCCCTTGACAACATTTGTGCTGCAGCCACTTGGTCTAAGCCTCATACCTTTATCACTCATTACAAAGTAGATAAGGCTTCCAGGGACAGGTCTTCTTTTGGTTCCATGGTCCTGAAAAATGTACTCCTTTGAGCCACGCAGGATTGCGGGTGCTAGGGACGCTACCCATAAGTGAGAATAAACGGCGAGATTTAACAACTTCACATATAGAAGTTATGTACTCACCATAACGTTCCATGTGAGTTGTTTATCTCGCCTTTATTCTCACGTCCCTCCCTCCTTCCCCCTGGCTGACAGTTAACATAGAGGCTAGTATCATCCTGGTTGTTCAGTACTACTACTTCCTTCTGGGGGAGTGCTCCCTTTACAGGAGTATATATTCATGCAGCAAACAAGATCTGAGGTAATTCCAGCAGTGCATCATGGGATAAGGGGCTTGGTCTCGAGCTACTGGCAAACCTTGAGCTTTGCTATATATAGGCTGTGTCGGAGCCGAGGATCGGCTCCGAACCCATCAGTGAGAATAAAGGCGAGATAAACAACTGACATATAACATTATGGTGAGTACATAACTTCTTTTTCTTCTGTCCACCACCCTCACCCTGACTTATCCTGTGGGGAGGCCCTGCACAAGAAGAAGTAGACATTTACTTGGCAGAGGAAAGCATTTTCTTAGGCCCATACCCATTACAGAGAGCTTTTAAGCCTGCCATTTCCCAGGCCTTTACCAATTCCACCTGCATATGTAGTTCTGGACAATGTCTTCGAGGACATATCTCTGATCCCTGACTCTCTACCACTTGCCACTAGGAAGCCAGATCACTTTTACAGAGTGCTTGACATCCACAGGCAGATTTCCTTGAGGTGTTTACTGAATCTGCCAAGGAAGCTTCTAAAGATTCCTTTACCAAGTAATGGAGAGAGCAGAATGCTTGATTGATTTTGAAAAAAAAAAAAATCTTGCACATCAACCAGCCAGGCTATGAGGGCTCTTAACTGCCAGTTTCACATGTTAAAGTACATGGAGACTACAGGGGACATACAGGAGATAGCTAGATCAGTACTCCAGGTGTCCAGACACTCACTAAAATGTGGCTCTGATGCATTGGCTGCATCATGTAGGACAGCTGCTATGGGGACTGTCACACATGGCTAACGTCACAACCTCTCTCAGACCTGGCAAAGTTAGAGCTCCTGGATGGCACCAGTGGATAAGGGGTTCCTCTTTGGTTCTCCTTATGAGAAATTTTTTGACAAACTAGATAAAGGTAAACAAATCAAAACAGTAAAACTGTATTTGTCCCCACACCAAGATTGAACAGAAAGTACCCCTCTAAATCTTGACCACTGCCTCCAAGACAAGTAAAGGGAGGCTTCCTCAAGGCATGAGACCAAGACAAAGCAGAAAGTGACAAGCTAATCAATGTACTAGAACTGGGGGATCAAATAGTCCAGTGCTCCTCAGAAAGAAGGTGTAACTGTCCACAGCACCTCCCCCTCCTCCTAACAGGGAGATGTTTCTCTTCACCATCATCACCAGGGACCAGGGTCTTAAATATCATAGAACGAGGATATTTTATTTAGTACAGAGGAAAAAAAAACTTCCAAGAGATACCAAATCCCCAAAAGACCAAGAGGGATTTCTTCCCCCTATCCTAACAGAACATATACATTAAGGCTCCATTCTACGAGTCCCTGCAGGAGAAGGGGCAAAAGAAAGGAAGGAAGGCACGTGAAGGCCAATCTTAGACTTGTAAAGGTTAAACAAGTTTCTTCGCAAACCAAAGTTCATAATGCTAACAATACAAAAACTACTACCCATGATCTTCCAGGAAATCTATGTGGTGACCCTCATCCTGGAGGATGCCTGCCTTCATTTTCCTATAGCCAGGGATCAGAGAAAATATCTTTGCTTTGTGGTAGGAGGATTACAGTACCAGTTGTGTGCTTTATCATTTAACTTGTCTGCTGCTGCCAGAGGTTTCACCCTGTGTCTAGCACCAATCATAGACTGTTGCAGAACTGTTGGAGTTCACATTTACCCGTACTTGGATGACTGCCTGATCCAGGGGAAAACCACCTTGGAACTTCAGACAACACTGCAAATCATGATGGATCTCTTCTAGAAGGTAAGCCTCACCCTCAACCTCAGCAAGTCTCAGCTACAGCCAGAGACATTAATTCTCTTTTTGGTTACACTGATAGCTTCAGCACAACAAAAGACCTTCTTTACCCAAGACAAGGTTTCTTATTTGACAAGCTTATCTGCAGAGTCAATTACAAACGCAGACAATAAGACCCAACATGAAATGCGCCAGTGCCACAAGCCACGCAAACCAACTCTCAGGAAATCCACAGGTAGTGAAATAAATAAGACTTTAGTCCAAAAAAATCAGGACTTCATCAGAGCTGCTGTTACAGGATGTCACAGGTTTAAATAACCCATTTAGTAGTCATATGACTAAACCATTGCTTACATTTAAAGTGCACTTGCCCACTAAAATAAAAAAAATATATAATTAAAAGTTCAGCTATTTAAAGTACAAGTAAAACACAAATTCAGTTAATCATAAAAGTCACATTCTAATAGAAAAAAATATTTTTAGTATCCCATCATTCTCAAAATTCAAACAGAAAGTTATGCAGTGGTGTGCTTGGGTGGATGATAAAACCTATGTAACAAACCAAGCTATCTTGTGGTAGGTTTGCTATATCTTGGAGCAGGTGGAGACTGAATTTGAGTCCATCATCAATGATGCATTGTTCAGTGGATAGAAATGCCTGTTGAGTTAGTGGATATTGAACAGGAGGACTCAGGATGGAACCTTGTGTATAGGGGATGGGAGACAGTGTCAAAGGCTTTGGAAAGGTTTTATATTTTAACTGTGTTCATAAATACACTTACATACGGTTCTCTCCATTTTACCCACATAAAAATAGTGACAGTAATCACTGAAACATAAACAGACCACTCTTTATTAAATATTATTAAAATTCAGTTTTGGCCCTGTGTAGGTGAACCTACAGTGTCTACAATTGGCACGTCATGAATCCCTTTCTTATTGCATGTGCTACCATTTGCTTCTGGTTACACTAATTCTAATTTTGCTTTTATATTTACATGCCTTTTGTATGTTTATATGTAAAATCTGTCTTTTTTTTCCAGTTCTCTTTCATGTAACTTTTTATAGTGTTGGTATCAGACCCAGACCCATACTTGAGTACCGCTTTTTTTTGCTGAAGTTACCAGTGTTAACAGGTGCATCTGCTGAAGGCAGTTTTCATTCATCCACAACATCTCTAACAAACTTTTGAGCTCCTTCCTACCCATAATGCACCATCTCCCACCTTCCGCAGATCTTGTTTTCCCTCTAGTGCCTGGACATGGGCATCTTCAGCTCTCGAGCTTCCCAATGGGAGATGTGTTTTTTTCATATTTTCCCTCTTTATCTCTTTTACAAATTTAATTGTATCTCCTTCCCTCCCTTGTAGCTTTTATCTCTTAAAATCATTCTAGTTTCTTTAGCTACCATTTGACAAATGTGCCCTTTTTTGAGTAGTCTGTCTTCCTCACAGAAACAGACATTTCAACCTCCCAAATTCTGACTGGGACCCTTCAAAAGTAAACTTAGTTGAAATCTTGCTCCTGAATTTTTAGCTTGTGTTCTTGGTCTGTTCTTCATTCTTGCCTCACATTTTTGCTCCATTTTTTTTCATGGGAGAATGGTTGTCTGGCAGATCATTAAAGAATGCAAAACTCATTTTCTTGCCCTTTTGGTCTCTTGCTCAGAGAAACCATTGGGTATGGACCTCAGTCCATCAGTGGAAGCATGCTGCCACTGATCCAGTTATTCTGGCAGTTTTCTAGGTTTGTGGAAGCTTTGTTCGAGATGTGTCCCAATTTTTGGGACTTTGTTCCTCCTTTTTCAGGTTTTGTGTGGATTTCATGAGTGGAGAACTAGAGAGGTGTGGTTGGATCTCACTTGTGTGGGCCAGGGTCTAGATGATGTCCAGGCGTGCACGTTATTGCTGGGGCACTTTTCTCATTCATCCTGCCAGATTTGAGCATTCAGAGTAATTTCCTACAAATGCAGTGGCACTGATGGTCTGTTTCTGATCTGGGAACAATTTTGTCTTAGGGTCTGAGTTCCTTCTCATTCTGTTGGCTCCTTCAATTGCTGCAGAGGTCCCACACTTCTTTGGATCCAATGAGTTTTGGTCCTTCTGGGATCCAATAGTGTGGGAATCTGTGGTGTTTTCTCCTTTCTGTTGTTTCCTATCAGATCATGGTTCTTCAAATCTGATAAATAGAGTTTTTTGGGTTCTCTAGAATATTGGTAAACAACATCTCTATTGTCTATTATTTTCCCACAGGATATTCAGTTTTTCACCTTATATTTTTTGGTCTGCCCTTCTTAACTTTTTGTTTTTTGGCAAAACATTGAGGATTAAAGTCATTATATAATTACAGTCATTTGACTTTTAGAGTTTATATCCTTCAGAAGACACAGATTTTTTGTATACTACAGTGGCAATATTTTGAATGCATCCCTATTTTGTAACTCTGACTGGTTCTTTTGTTTGGAGGTAAGAGCTATGCCAAGAGGACTTTGTATCCAGTGACTTCATATCCAAAGTTTTGGAGCTGCTTCTGGATCCTTGTGCCCCTTGAACCAAGCAGACATTACTATTGCTGAGTCTAAGGGCTTTGGCTGTTCTCCCTTTGTCAGATTCTAGGCCTTCAAGTTCAAAGAACCAAGCTTTGCTTCTGTTGGGATCAGAAATATTTTGTCTGGCCACTTGGAACCACGTTGTTACGACCACCTTGAGTTCCTGAATACCCTTTGTATCAAAGGGGTTTGGGCTTTGACATATCAGAGGGATTCAACTGTTGCCTCTTCGTCTATGTACAGCCATGAGTGGTGGCGGTTGCAGGGGGAAAGGACTGGCAGAGTAAAGTTCTACTGTCTGTCCTGCTGGTAGAGAGTTTGGCATAGCACACAGATTTGTGGGGCATGCTTACACTTCAAACATATTTACTCTCAGATTCATAAGTTGTCTGACACACTTGCAGCACTGAAGGGGGATTTGATCAGGGAACTGTCCAGATTTCTGGACGGTGTTGATACCACTGAGGCTCAGCCTTCGGGCTACATTGACTTCATATATGAGACTTGCATCAATCACTTCAGAAGGTGCCTGAAAGACTGGTTTTGGATTTCTCCACCAGAAGGCATGCCTGAATGCATGTATGTTTGTGTTTCTTTGGAGCTGTTTTCATCTTAATTGTCAAGGATCTCTTTCAGTGGTCTTTCTGATTGCATTCACTTTCATGTTCAGAGAGACGAAACTCCCCCTCCCCTTTTTTCTGAACCTGCGTAATTCAGGAAGTCTTTATTCTAGGATGCCTGTAGAGGTGGTTTCCCCTGACATAGAAGACTGCTCCCTGGCCCTCATGCCCAGGATCTGGAGTGTTTCTCGCCAACAGACCTTTTTGATATTTTTGAAAGGAGGCCTGACTGTCTAAATTTATGACAATTTAGTGGTCATTTATCCTTGTACATGGGAGCCTGACTAAATTTTAGACAAGACACGAGTTCAGAGAATTATTACCAAGGGTTAAGTATTCCCTTTTTCCCACTTATCTTGTTTTTCAGAAAAATCTTCGCTGTTTTACTGGGTTAAATGAAAGAGGCAGCAGTGATCGATACAGAGGCTGCTAGGAAAGGAATTCATCCAAAAGGTCTCGCCAGAACATTTGTACTTGGCGGGGGGGCAGGAGGGGGCTTCTGCTTCTGGGAGTGCACAGCACCAGAGACCATGATTTTTTGATCGCATCAGTTCATCGCACTGTTTTCCTTGTGTTAGTGATTCACTTGAGCTGTCCTTTCCGAGCAAGGAATATTGAGTAAGATCCATGGTTCTTCGAGATGTGAGCTATCACATAAAAGTGGGAGGACTACCTAGGGTTTTGTTTCCAGCTGGAGACCATTTTTAGTCAGTTTGGATTGCTTCCCCTCCCCCTTGACCTACCCACAGCCACAGGAGGCTCACCAAAATCTGGTAGTCATAGTTCACTTCAACAAACAAACAAAAAAAAGGTTTTCTGTGTCATTTCCGTATCTAGATGACTAATTGCAATAAACCCGGACATCTAAATTAATAGGAGCAGTGTTCATCAGAATTTCTCTTGCTTCTTTGAGAATTGAAGTCAATTAACTGATAAGTCAGAGAAATGATTTGCAGTACCAAAAAATGTCCAATTGATTCTAAGAGCATTAAGATCATTTTCACTGGCAATGATTATAATTACTGTAGCAAGATTCCAATAAGAATTCTTCTATGGATGCTAGCATCTCATTGGTCAATACTTTCTTTCAGGGTATTAAGAATAACCCGGGTATGCAAATGATTCCTTTCCTAGTGGATGTGGTTGCAATTAATTTTACTAGATTGTCTTTTTATCTTTCTTCAACAAAACCTTAGTGCCCAAGAACATTTCCCACATTAGGTGAGGAGATCCTTTTTATGGGGTAATCACCACAATGCACATGTCCCCATTAAGTCAATTTACATATCAGTATTTTTGTAATGAAACTGATGTGTTTGGTGTTGCAAGCATTCCAAGACCCCTCCGAACATTTGGTATGTCAGTAGTTTGTTACATCAGCAAACTAGAGGGGAAACAAACTTATTCCCTGTGACAGTTACCCTAATTTTGTGTGTGACAGTGGACAACACCTCCATCTGTTTTCAGACTTTCTGAACAGGTCCTTCTTACTACTTCATGAGTGGTATCTCTGCAACAATGTGATGGAAATTACTTTTCAGTTGGTAGGCCAGTTTGGCTGCAGTCTTCTTGTATTCCACCTGAATGACAAGAGTATGAACTATTTGACAATGATCCTCCCACAAGAGAAATCACAGCAAGCCTCTTCACTCCTTGACCCCCTCCTATGTCTTCTCGGTGCTTTTATACTTCCTTAATTCCCACATTCCTTTAGTAAAAAGCTTGGTGAAATAACACGGCAATCCTCTTTGGATACTACTGACATCATCAATGTTTTTCAGTCTATGGACAAACTCAATTTCTTTTTACCTTCACAAATATTGTTCCCCTTCCTTTAGCCTTCATTTGCTATAACTACCTTGGATTCCAAACCCAGATCCGGACCTTCTGTCTCCCCCCCAGACATGGTTTACTCAGATATCTCGAATCTCCAACTCATTCAATTTTTGGAATTTTAGCAAGCCATTTATGAGGGTGCTAGTTCAGCAGTTTCTAAAAGAACAATTCACAGCAATTTCTACTCTTAGGTAGGATTTCATAATTCTTCCCTGGCATCCACCAGCTGTGAAATTATTTTTAGAAGGTATCCAGTTGCTGAGATTCCATTACACAATCACATTACATGTGGGGAACAAACTTTTCTTTTTTGCCTAAGATACTGCAAGATTTTATAAATGGTGATAATACATTTGACATTTATTAATTGTCCATAAACAATTACATTCCAACCACACAGTACATAAGACATTAAAAAGTTGGATCAACTATTCGTTTTCATTGAACAGGATAAGTCTGGCTAATAAGTCAGAAATGTGGTCTTTGCCAGTCGTTTTCTCAGTTTACATTTCATTTATCTATAATAAAGTACATCTTTCCTTACTAATATCGTTAAAGGTTCATTTGATCCTATCCGCGACAATTTTCACTATTTTTCCAGCACAGGATCTCTGTATGGTCGATATATGTATGGCTGTAACTTGGTCAAATCCTTCAGCCTTCATCATTCATTACAACACCTGATGTTCAGGAAAAATACAGCATTTGTCTCATTTGTAATCAGGGATATCATTCCTTGGAGTCCACCCAAGGGTTCAGATAGCTGGGGATTCGGACCCATACATTGAGGATGAATGAAAATTGACAACATCAGATAAAGAAGTTGTATACTTATTAATGTTCCATCTTTGTTCTCCATTTTCATTCATCCTTAAATCCCCACCCACCAACTCCCATTCCTTTTAAATATCTGACTTTTAGAGAAGTGACAGGCTTCATGGACACTACTGTCTTTTATGTGAGCTCCAGATATGGCAGTCCCCTTCATAGTTATTCATATCAGGTTTCTGGAGGAATATGATTCATTTTCTAGCTAAACTATGTCCTTTGTATTGAACTTTGTTTATAATTATTTCTTTATGGTCTTCTAGTCAAGCAGCAAACAAGATCTGAGGAATGTGAGGGATGGTGCATTGTGGGTAGGAAGGAGCTCAAGAGTTTGTTAGAGGCCAAGAGCTGGTGAAATGGCCATATTGGATCCGAGGATCGCATCTGGACCCATATGTTGAGGATGAATGAAAATGGTCAATACAGATGGAACGTTATGGTAAGTACATAACTTTTTTTTTTCTTTTTGTAGCAGAACTGCTAGTAACTGGTAGCCATTCCCCCAGAATCGGTTTATGCTTGCTCCCACTGCCTTCTAGGATTTCATCCCTTAGTGTTGACAGACATTGGCGTTTAACCAAAACTTTCTTTTGCCAGAAAGGGTGGTAACTCTGAAAATGTAGATATGAATGAGAGAAGGTGGGCTTCCTGTGAATGGTCAAAACAAGCTTGCTTGTTTTGATGATATTGCTGATGGTTATAACTAGGTAGTTTATTTTTACATGGGACATATTGTGAGTGAATTTCAAAAAAGAAGTGGTCCCATCTGTGTGTTCTAGAAAGTCCCTTAGTAACCTCTCACAGCCATTCCAAAAGATAAAAATGTCATCAAGAAGGCTTGGACATTAGTTAAAATATTTTGAAAAAGGAAAATTGAAAACATATTTCTGTTCCCAGTACCACATAATTAGATTGACATACAGGAGGGCACATGCCTCCTCATACCCACTCCACTCTTGTTTAAAAGAACTTTTCCTTCAAAGTACATGAAATTGTTGTCCAAGATAGTTTCTGTAAGTGTCTTAAAACATTAGTATCCGGATTTGAAATAAATTCACGTTACTAGGACCTCATGGAACCATTTCACACATGGGCTGACAGCAAACAAATCCACCACATCTAAGGCGACCCAAGTATTACAGCAACATTGATTTACTCAAACATTTACAATTAGAGAAAGTGTAACTCAGCTATACGTCTTGTACCATGTTGCAGAGCATCTGTCACAGAGATCCATTAATTTGATACTTTATACATTTGTTCTTCCAAGCTTTATATTCCATTCACTGCTTCAAGATAAGGCGTTAAGTTTGACTTGATAATTCTGTTTACCCATCTTTCTTGGTTTCTCATTGCCACAATCCATACTCCTCTATTCTCCAAATAACGTGAGAGTTGCTTCTGATATAGCTTGGTGCAAGAGGTTTCTCAGAAGTAGGGTAATATGCTTGTAATAGAATATACGTTAACAACTGAGTGAAGAGTCCCTCATGGAAACAGGCCATGCAGTCATTTATTCGCCCTTTTTCCCATTCTATGTGGCATACCTAAGACTGACTTGTTTTCTTAGTACTACTTTCCTTTCAGGTATCTGTCAAAGGTTCATAGGTAAGTAAGTAAAAATTAACCAGCTTCAGTAACACAGAGGTTGAATAATGCAGAGTATTTAGTGAATAAAATTTTAACCCAACACTGGCTAATAAATACTCATTACTCAACCTCCTTGTTACTGGAGCTGGCCAATTTTTACTTTACTTTTTGCTTTTGGTATTACTGGCTCTTTTTGTCTGCTTCTTTGTTTCACAAGTTGGTTCCTAGGTAAGTACTAGATTAGCTGCCCTTGTGTGCCATTTTAAGCCTAGCCAATTTCCCTTTTTGTGCTTGAAATAACATATTCCATTGGTTATAGATTGGCCTTATCCCTCCCATGGTCGATAATTATATGTTAACCCTATTGAGAATAACTGTGATCATACCATGGTAAATTTGAGGAGACCCATGCATGGGGTGAAGCATTTAGGGACTGCCTTAGTCCATCAGTAGTACAGGGGGCAGTCCTGGGGTAAATTCTCTGTTTCCCATCCGTAGTTGTGCTTGAATGTGGACAGGGGCAAATACTGTTTTATGTGAATGGGGAGTCTGTTTTACAGCAGTGGTACCCTTCTGTGAGATATACCTGTCCCTCCAACCATTCTGTTGATGTTGCAAAAGAGGTTTAGATTACTAGAGTGAGTATTTCTGATGCCATTCGACTTGCTAATGTGCAGTAAATCCATCAGTAATGGGTCAGAGGATCTCTTGCATGCCAGACATGGGCCACTTCATAGCAGTCTGTAGAATACTGAGTATAGTTACAGGGCTTTGAGTCAGTCCATGTAAGATATGTTGCTTAGGCCTTGTATCCTTTTAGTAAGGTATCTTTGTGGGCACTCCATTTGTTGCATGTGTGTGGACAGATGCATGCCAAAGGGGGCATTATATTCAATGACTGGCCTAATGAGGGGTGAGTAAAGGGGAACTGTGACATCCCTAGATTTAGACACAATTCCTTTGTCTATAAGCTGTGCAATATAGAAATACCTTCTTACTACAGTAGAAATTCTCAAAAGTTAGATCACTATCCACATAAGTTCCCAAATTCTGAACAGCTGGGTCAGCTCTTAGGGGGGTATTGTCAATGCGGTAGTTTCCTGGTGATCAAGACTTCACAAAGGATACAATAATGCATTTTTTGGCATTTAGTTTCAGTCACAATGTAATGCATAATATTTTAGCAGTTTATTTCTAGATCTGTTAGTTTTCACTGTACAAACTTTACAGCAATTCTTCTTATATATTTTAGGAGGGCAGTTCGTGTTTTTTTGCTGGAATTTTTAATTTGAATGGCATTTTGCCATAATAAGATTATCAGACTATGCCATCCTGTAAGCTGCTTAAGACTGCTACAAAGTCATTGCTGTGACATAATTTAGAAGTAGGACGTATACTCTCTACAGACAGAATGAGTTCATGAGAATTCGTCCTAGCTGTGGATGTTTGACAGCATCTTCCACCTTGCTGTCCCAAAGTTAACACAGGTCCACTTTTAGAGTACTGTGACATTCCTAAGGGGACGTCTGAATCTGTCATCAGTCTACATACGTCTGTTTACTTGCCAAGTTATGGTTTACATATTCTCTCAACTCTTGTTGTATGGTGGAGTCGGAAACTACTGTCATACTTTTCAGCTGTCCAGAATTGTGCAGAATGACTCTGATTTTACCTCATATTTTTTGCTTTGTCCCTTATAAAATGTTCAGTTTTCTGGTAAATCACTGAGTATTGCAGTCAAGCAAGAATGCCAGACATTAGACTTTCATACTTTTTATTGAGCAGAAATTTCATATTGATGCAAAAAGCCTACTGTTGTATTCACTCTTAAAGTGAATTAGAGTAACGTTTTAAAAACTCTCCCAGATTTTGTGCCTTTGTCCCACCCATTATTTTTGGATCTATCCATAATTCTTGAACAAAGGAAGAGGTATGGCTATTATGTACTGCAGAACTGATGGCTAACAGGGTTGTCCTTAATACTTTATATCACCAGCCTTTCAGTCAAATTGAGTTTTCTTACGTCCAAGCCGAAGGATAAAACTTCACTGTAATATGTACTTAACGTCCTAAAACCACCCATTCTCTTTATTGCAGTTCCTTCACAATTGTCATTAATAATTTATTCTGGACTGTGATCATAATCTGCCCTTTCCCTTCTCTCTGATGGTGAGAATAGTCCAAATCTTTTCAGTTTCCTCTCCTAACAACTTCCCTTCCATGCTTTTGTCTGTCCTTTTGGTTTTAAGTTTCCATTGTATCCATTTGGTCATTATTTATGTAAATATTCTCTGCATGGCAACAACAAAAATGCTTTCAATGTTGGTAATTCTTTAACAGTCTGCTCATTAAAGCTTACTTGCATCTTACAATCTCAAACAAGCTTACCTGATGGGCATTAAAGCATTGCTACTTAAACACAGAGCAACAGGGCACTGCAACAGCATGCATTTTCTGAATAATAAGAAGCATAAATCAACAGTACAAAAATATGACAGAAAGCCAGAACATTCTGCAAAATCAAGGACAGATGAAAAGCCACTGTAGTACTTGTGAGTCTACCTTGGATGGGGGAATACTCTGCACACTTACACTGCATAGCTGCTCATTGCCTTACTTGGACACATCCAGAGTCACTACATGGGGGAGTGGGGTCCAACAAGTATGTCACAATTTGAAATGTCTATGGCTGACAGTGATGGCTCTGACACATTTGTCATACCTCTCAACCTCAGAGCAAGAAATCTGGACAAAGCCATACATAGAAGTGGGACAAAGATCCAAAAATGAGGACACTTTTTAAACACTGCTCTTATAAACTTAGAAAGATAATAGAATAGTAGTAGGTCTTGCATTAGTATGAATTTTCTGAAGGGTATGAAATCTAAAACTCAAATGTCTGTCATTATTTTCTAACTTTAATCTTTAATGATTTGCCACTAATTTTCCAGAAAACCACAATTGTATGAAAATCTGACAAAAAATGTGATGCAAAAATATAAAATAGCCACACAATACAGCTGGGAACCTGTCAAATAAGGGACTTTTTTAATATTAGTATTGTTAACTTGAGCAGCTGACAAAATAAGAGAATCTACATACATTTCTGAAATAAAAGTAATCTATAACTCTGATCATTACAGTTTTCCACGCTCCTCATTTTAAATTTAAATGTCAGAAGTATACTAAAAGTCCATGACCTTCATGCACTACTCTCCTTTTATCAACCTGAGATGGTCATACTAACAGAGACTTGGCTTAAACCAGGCAACCACAACAGTGAAATCACTCCACCACGTTACAATATAATTCATAGTGATAGAATAGGTAAAAAAGGGGGGGGGGTTGCTATAGTGTTTAAATCTCACCTCATCTTTGAGAAAGTAGACATAACCCCAGAACTCGATAAAGTTGAACTCACTCTAACAAAACTGAAACTTAATGATAGTAAACACATCAGCATCATAGGATGCTACATACCTCCAGGCAACAATATCCCCATTAGAGAATAACTCCTAGAATGGATATCCAACTCCCTCCCCCACGAAAGCATAGTATTAGGAAACCTTAATACTGACTGACAGAACTGTTCAATCATAACCCACTCTCCCATATTAACCTACATGGCCTAACCCAACCCATCACTTCCCCCACAAGAACAGACAAGAGAACCAAACACCAATCCACTCTAGATTGGATACTTGTATCCCACCCATCACTGATATCCCTAGCAGGGTGTCTATCAGACACCCTGAGTTACCACCAAGCCACATTCTTACTCATATCAAAATCACCACAACTGACCCAAATATCTACATGCCTAATTAGAAGCAAAAAGCACTTTAACCGCTCCAACCTTATAAACTACCTAAAAATGTGCAACTGGACCCCCCCCTAAAAAACCTACCTCTTGATGAAGTTGTACTATATTTCAATGCTACCTTCTTAAACACCCTTAACCATCACACCCCCTTCAGAAAAACAAGAATTAAAACTAAATATGCCCCCTGGTTAACCCCAGGCACACAATCCCTCCTCAAAAAAAGAAACAAGGCCTGGACCAACTACCTCAAAAGTAAATCCCAATTGAACAAACAAATATACGATAAACTACATAACAAAGCCAAAAACCTGACCAAAACAGACAACATATTTTACTACCAAAAGTTACAGGATAAGTACAGGAACAACCCCCAACAATTTTGGGCAGCAATTAACTCTATTCTACAACCATGTAAAACAACTACCCCAACCCCAATAATAGATAACCAAGAAAACATCCCCACTCAATTTAATAAATACTTTACAGAAACTATCCAGACCCTTGCAAACAACCAACCCTATGACAGCATCCCCACCCCTGCAAATCCACACCCCCACTCCAACTAACAATTCCCCCAAGTTCTGCTTCCACCCAGACCCAACCAAATCCATTGAAAAACTACTCCGCAAGCTCAAAACAACATCTCTAGCCACAGATAAATTACCCGCTGAATACCTCCACCTGGCTGCAGAAGCCATATCATTTCCTGTCTCCAACCTAATTGACAGATCCATCTCCAAGTGTATAGTACCCAAGCAATGGAAGATATCACATATCATCCCTCTACATAAAGGGGGAACCTCCCTGGAACTCAATAACCACCACCCTATAGCCATACTACCCCCTTTATCTAAAATTTTATAGAGGGTAATACACAAGCAACTAATAAAATATCTCCTAGAAAATAATCTAATAGCAACACAAAAACATGGCTTTCGACCCTTCCGTAGCACCACCACTGCACAGAATTCAACATCATTGTCAATACTCAAAGAAACAATGGACTTCTTGTATCTGCCACCTTCCTTGACTTGTCCAAAGAATTCAATATGGTTAACCACAATAAACTCCTCCTTTCACTAGCAACTCTAAACCTTACACCCCTGCCATCTCCTGCTTCAAAAACTACCTAGAGGGAAGGAAACAAGCTGTTATATGGCAAAACCAACTCTCCCCCTACCTACCAGTCTCCCTAGGAGTACCTCAAGGCTCCATCCTGGGGCCACTTCTTTTAACCCTCTTCACTAATCAGCTCCCAAACGGTATTCCTAAAGCCTCAATAGTGCAATATGCAGATGATACTGCCATAATATGCGCAACCAAATCAATTGACATCCTTCACTCCCTAACTCAGGAATGTTTTTCCCTAGCAGAAACTTGGATTACAAACCAAAGGCTCATTCTGAACCCAAGTAAAACAAAACTAGTACTCTTTAGCTCCCACAGAGCCACACCTCCCACTGATTCTTTCTTCATCTCCTCCTTTAACAAGACCACAATCACCCCCACAAATCATACCAAACTCTTAGGGATTGAAATAGATAATCACCTTAGATTTGACCTACATATTTCTATAACCATAAAAAAATGCATAAAAAACTTGGCCTACTGTTTTGCAATAAAAAATTCTTCACTGACCATTCCAAAATTACAATAGCAAGGACTCACCTACTATCCACCCTACTTTATGCCTACAAATTTCCGCAAATCCGTCCTAAACAAACTTGATAGTTGTTATAATAAGATAGCCAAATTCACTACAACCTTTCCCATCAGAACACATCACTGTGAATGCCTAAAAAAAAACTCAATTGGCTAGAACTACCACTACTACTTCAACTCAATCAACTATCACTAGCCCACAAAATAATACATAACTCTGAAAACACCCCAGTCTACAAAATCATTTGCAACCCTATACAACCGCCAGGCCCTTGAGGTCTAGCACACAAAACCTCCTCAAAGTAACCAAATATAACATTGAAGCTGGTAAGTCTGTCTACAGCCACTGTATAGCACCTGAAACTCCCTTTCTGCCCACATAACTGACAACAAATCCCCATCAGAGTTCAAGAAACTTGTTAAAACTCACTTTTTGAATAATCAACTGTGCTCCTGTATCCCCTTGGCTAATGTCTCATTAGAACACTTCACCTAACTTAAGTAACTCTGCTAAGCCAACCAATCATAGTACTGTACCCCCTTAGGACTGTTAATCTACTGCTCATCCCATCTCTCCAGGAGTTAGGGAAAACTACCCCAGCAATGTTGTGCTTTCCATAAGCAACTTAAGCCAGGAGAAGACGTATTGTAAATCAGTTTGTTATCCTTCTCAACTAAAACCAGGCAAAGACATATAGTAAATCAATTTGTTATCCTTCTCAACTATAGCGAGCATCATCTGCTCTCTCGGAGCCTTATTCTATGTCTCTCTGCTTTTACTCTGATAGTAAATCTATCACAGGAATCCTAAACTTAGGCTAATCTTCTAAAATTTAATATTATATTGCAGAGAACGAATGTATCCTATCTGTTAATTTTTATGTCAAAGTCTCTTCTGTGGAAATTGTATGTCAAAAGTCTGTCCTTAAAACTATGTTTTGTAAAAACAATTGTTCTCTTAGAGCTTTTCTCTCCGGGCCTCCCCTGAAAATGGACTTGTAACCCAGTTGGACTCTCCCGGTCAACAAATGTAAAATAAAGACATTTATTAATTGTAAACCCTCCACGTTTTCTTCCAAAATTGCCATTTTGCAGAGGGATTATTATGGGAAGAGCAACATTTTGAGCCAGAATCAGGGACAGTTGAGAGGTTTGGATATGCCTAATTCTATAAAGCGATTTATTTGTATGTACCTCTCAACTTTTAATGCAGGAAATCTGGACAAGGCCAAATATATTGGGGGAACATACAAACAGTATTAAAAATTGCTCTTGTATAAACTTAGTTGATAGAATAACACATCTTGATTTAACATTGAACCCAGGACCCTATGCAAAAACAGTCATACCACTATGCCAACTCAGCTGTTTTGTGAAAGACAGGAAGACTGAAACTTAAATGGTTACCAGAATTCAGTTCTCACCATAGCTGTCAACCTCTTAGCACAAAAAACCTGGACGAAGCCCAATAATGAAGGAATACAGTCCCAAAATAGGGACAAATTTAAAATACGTCAGGCTCAGAGACGATCTGTGCCTGACATATAAAGCCATGTCCAACCCGGAATTAATGGACATGCTGCACCTCAGAAAATCCAAATCCCATCGAGCTACGCGCTCGAGAGACTTGAACCTCAGCACTGAAATAAATAGGACATGCTGAAGGGACAGATTCATAACCCAGAGGCTCCCTTCACTCTGGAATAAAATCCCAGTCCAGGTTAGGCAGAGTCCCTCATTGACTCTCTTCAAGAGAAATCTTGATGAGTGGATGGGAGATCGTAGGTTTACCCCGGGTATCACTTCTGTGTCACTGTTAGGCACAGTATACTAACCTCGAAAAAGGGCATAGCAAAATTCATTTAAAATGGGTGGTGAAAGCCAAACACACACTGGTTAGGCTTATAAATGCCCTAGGGCAGATAGCCTAGTATGAACCTATGAACCTATATTCATCTTATAAACTTAGAAAATTGCTAGAATAAAAGGTTTTGTGTTACCATGTACTTTCTGAAGACTATGAAGTCTGAAATGCAAATGCCTGTCATTTTAATTTATTCAAAGTTTGTTAACCAGGAAAGTCTGACTTGGAACAAAAGCAAATTTTCAGCAGAGGCCCAGGGACAAACACTCCAGACACATGTCTTTGGAACATGGGAGGACACCAGAGCACCCAGAGGAAACCCACACAAATACAGAAAGGACATGCAGACTCCACACAGAAGACACCCCAGCCAAGAATCAAACCAGAGAACCTCTAGCTGTGAGGCAACAATGCTACCACTGCACCATCAACTATTTAATGAATTAAAATCCAGGAACCAAACCACAGATTTTATTAGGAACAGAACACAAATATGAGGGGAAAATCTGCAAAGTTTTCATAAGTGGTGGAGGTTAGGGAATTTAGGCTCTTGCTACCTGCACCCAAGGTACAGGATTCAAGCCTGCGGTATTCTCTAACCACCATCAGGTATCCTGAGTTCTCTCTGGCCACCAGTATATATCATCTAGGGCATTACACACACGCACACGCAATTGTGTCTACTTCCATTTATAAGTATGGTAGATCTCTTAGGCTTTTATTTAGCTTGCTTGTTACTTGCCCATATATGGCAGTATTATTTTTTGCACAATTACAAATCGTGACAGTGAACTGTTATGTGCGAGTCTAGTTTTGTCAAACTGTATCTTTCCTGCACATGTACATGCCTCCAAAAACTACAGTCATCGAAATGATGCAGGTTAAAAAGTGTGAATAACAAAACTTGGAGTCACTAAGAAACAGTTCAAGAACATATCATTCACAAGTATATACTAGCATTAATATATATTTGTGAGCAAGAAGAAACCTTTCTGTGCAATATCTCCCCCATTAAATCCACTAATTGAATACAATATCTGCTGGTATGTGAAGCTAAGGTACATTCTTAAATCAAAACGGCAATATGTGCATTGAAAAAGTATCCCTTGACATAGAAGGATAAAAAAAGGAAAGACAGAATATCCCTTTAGGCCACATGCACAATCCCAGCTTCACACACTACCTAAATCGTTGACCCGGGCTTCTGCCACAGAATGAATTGTTTCCACTTCTTGAATTCTGCTTCTGCCACAGTAAACTGAAGCTCCTTGGAGGATCCTTGATGTTGGCACTGGAATGTGCATCATGCATGCTGCCAGTTCCTGTTTGCTAGTGCCGGAATCACGCACAGACTGCAGACTGATCCCATTCCAGTCTATGCGGTTGTAAACGCATAGACTTCTGGGTTTTCTGTGGACTGCTGCCTTTTTCCTGAATCTGGACTGGTTAAACAGCAGCCCGGATTCAAGTTACTAATCAGGCATCTGTGAGTTCCGGGATTTTTGCATTTTATTTTACAGCTGAGGGGACTGCAGTCCAATATCACGAGCCGCCACTGCTGCTGTCCCCCCACCCACACACACACACTGTGAGGTGTTCTTGTTCTAGTTCTAATGTTACTCCAACTCTTATGTTCCTTCTAGATACTGTTCATTAGAACAAGAACACATGACCATCTACCTACTTAACTGAATAAACTACTTGAAATTTTAACAAGGCATCTTAGAGAAAGAGAATGTATCCTAGATATGCTATTTAAAGTGATTTTATCTTGACTAATCTATTACACTCCCTTTTTTTAGTATACCTAAAAAAACTTTTGTTACCTTTTTTGACCCATTACCTTAACATATTTTCCATATGTATCTGCTGCGCAGACCAACTTTTTCATGTTTGTATTTGCTACCTGAATCATATCTTCTTCATTTCCCATCCCCTTCCACCTCTTCTATGGACACTGGTAGGCCAAAGCTGTTTGTTTCATATTCTTGCGCTCCCACATTGGCAATCTCCTCTTTTTCAGTTTTTGATTTTTCTCCAAACCTTTGTCTGTAGCCTAAATATATAATTTTGTTCATAGGTAGGTACTAGGCTATCGGCCCAAGAGCCTACGTAAGCCTAGCCAGCAAGGTTCCATAGCTTACACTACCCAAGAAAGTTATTTTCCTGTGCCACTGTCAAGCAGTGGAGACACAGAAGTGATCCCCAGGGTGTATTTCCTATTTCCCATCCACTCATCAAGATTTTTCTTGAAGAGTGCTAATGAGGAACTTTGCTTGACATAGATGGGTAGCTTGTTCTGGAGTATAGGAAGTCTCTGGGACAGGAATCTATCTCTCCAGCTTGTCCTGTTTATTGTGGTGACAAGGTTTAGGTCCCTAGAGCGTGTAGCTCAGAGGGACTGGAATTTCTTTAGGTGTAGCATGTACAACAGCTCTGGGTTTGACATAGCTTTATATGTTAGGCAGAGATCACCTCGGAGTAGGCGATATGCTACAGAGTAAAGCTGGAGTTTTTTGAGACGGTCAGTGTAGGGCATTTGTTTGAAGCCAGTAATCCTCTTTGTGAGGTACTTCTGTGGCCTTTCCAGCTGCTGCAGATGACTTGTGAGGTACATTCCAAAAGGGGCGTTGTACTCTATAATGGGTCTAATGAGTGACGAGTAGAGGGGAACAGTGACCTCTTTTTTTCCTGGATGAGAACCCTTTTATGATGAGGTGTGCCATGTAGAAGGACTTCCTGACTACTGTGGTGATGTGACTATCAAAGGAGAGACTACTGTCCACCTGGGTCCCAAGGTCTCTTATCACGCATTCGGTGTTAAATAGATGGCTGCCTATGTGGTAGTTCATGGGTACATAGTTTTTACCAAAGGGGATGACACTGCACCTTTTGGCACTGAGCTTGAGGAATTGGCTCTGACACCAGGCATCTGCCTCAGTGAGGCCCTTCTGTAGGATGTCCACATCATTTGGGGACTTGACTATGGCTCCTAGTTTGCAGTCATCTGTGCACTTCGTTAGCCAGAGGCCTTCTGTGTTAGCCTGTGCTTCAGAGAAGTAGATACCAAACAGGAGAGGTCCCAGGACAGAACCCTGTGGAACTCCACTTGTCACTGCTTTGAGGTCAGATTTAGAGTCTGCAACTTTTACAGTGTGGGTACTGTCAGTGAGCCAGTTGGCAACCCATCTTGTGATGTAGGGATTTATACTTAGTTTAGTGAGTTTAGCTATAATTCCAGAAAGGGGGATGATGTCGAAAGCCTTGGCGAGGTCAAGATATGCTGTGTGAACCACCTTACCCTCATCCACGGCTTTGGTGACTGCCTCAAAGAAGTCGATCAGGTTCAGGAGGCATGATCTGCCTTTCACAAACCTGAACTGGGTGGGATACAGAGTTTGGAGGTTACCATTGTCTTTGTTTATGAAGATACCATGATGATACGTTCCATGGCCTTGCAGACCAGGCTCGTCAGGCTAATAGTTCCCGGGATCAGTGGTGGCACCCCCTTTGTGGAGTTGGATAACTATGCACCATTCAGTGGGCATAAAGCCTGATGCGAGGCTATTATTGAACATGGTGCTTAAGTGGGGGAGCCATTTCATTCTGAAGTTCATGTAAAACACAGCCTGGGATGTTGTCCGGTCCCATGGATGCTGTGTTTTTGGCTTTAGAGTGTGCATATTTTACCTGCGTAGTTTTTATTACAGGGACTCTGCATTCTTCCTGTATAGATATGGGCCCTTTAGGGGGTGAAAGGGGGGTAAAGTTAGCACTGAACCTATCTGCCAGGATGTTGGCAATATCAGCTGGTTCTGTAATTTTCATGCCTTTGTGCTGTAACTCAGAGCAGATCTGGGTGTTGCCATCTAAATTCTTGACATAACTATAGAATGCTTTGTGGTTGTCCTTGGATTTAGTGGCAATTTTGTTTTTGTAGCTAACTTTGGAGGATCTTATAAGGGATCTCAGCTTCTTACTGAGGCTGACCAGGGAGCTCCTCCACTCATGGGATTTTACTCTCTTTTGCAAAAGTTTCTTCATTCTGTTGTACAGTTTGTTTATGGCAGGGGACCACCAGATTGGCTTCCTTTTTTTGGAGGATAGCATCTTGGTTCTGTTTGGGATAGCACGATCCATGCACTCGTGTAAGTGCTTATAGAGTGCATTTGTGTAGGATTCATCTCCTTAATTTGAGTCCCTTAACTCATTTTGATACTCCCCCATGCTTGGTATAATATCCCCCCCCCAAAAAAAAAAAAAGAAGAACCCCACTCTATTGTTTTAGTCCTTGGTTTGTTATGCTGTCTTCCATGTTAAACCATGCTGTGGTTCAGTCACTGTTAGTTAATGGTATATTCTGGACATCCCTGCTTTAGTTGGGAACAAGCCCAGAACTGGTTTCTGGTATAGTCCCATGCCAGCTGACTAGACCTTTTTGTGGTCTAAGACCTCTACCATGCCTCACTCCCTCTCTGACATGGAGATTTGAATCTCTTGGTTTGTTTTTTTTCTGCTGATTCATGTCTCCATTACTGTCTCTTGTGCAATAATATGGAACCTCCATCTATTGTGCAATAGTATGGAACCTCTGCCTTGTTTTGGTCTCTCTACTAGAGTTTTCATTTGCCTTGTATCAGTTCCAAGCTTTCTCCCTTGTTAAATATCCCAGCCATTAATTATATTCCTTAATCCTCACTTTCCTAGTACTATTGTTTCCTTTTACAGGTAGCAGGTCTGAGAATTCTGCTTCCAACCCAGCTGTTCTGACATTTGTCATCTCTCTGGCTCTGGTTGTTATAACTTAAGGTGTTTCATTTGACATGTTAGTGGTGCTTGTTTGCAATGTATTATGCATCCAACTCTCCCCCTTCATAAGCACCTTGACCAGGTCCTCTCATCTCATAAGAGTAAACCTCATACCCTGTTTAATTTATCCTGGTGTCAACTGTTTCCCTTTGCAAGTCGTTTAATCCCCATTGGCAGTTAAGTATCCAATCACCAAAACCCCCTTTTCTTTCCCACTCTAGCTGTTCTTTCCTATCTGACTACCTGCCCCATATTACTCTCTGTCCTACTTTCAATCTACTCCACAACATTTACACATCTCTTTTCATTTCCTAGTGCACCTTTTGCTTTTCCTTGACTTTGTATTGGACTAGATTTTGTTTCTATCCATTATGTGATCTTTAAGTTCTTGCCACTGTCATTCAGTCATGATTCCCCTCTTGTCCCATCAGTGTCCTTATCACTCTGCTTCCCTTACATCCTCTCCTCCTTACCCACCTCCTTCATACAGTTCAGTTTTTTTATATCTCCATAGTGGGAACAAGCTTGTTGCCTCTTTTCCCTTTTGTCCTTTTCTGTTCAATTTTTTCCTATCCCAAACTTCCTCTCCTTATCTGTCTAAATCTCTCCTCCATGCCACTGTGCTGCCCGCTGACTATGTTTGTCCAAGGTCCTATTCTAACTTCCTGCCCTTTATCACTTCTGCTTGCCACTCCAGTTCCCTTACCATCCTCCTTATATGTTCCATATCCTAGTATCTTCCTTAGGTCCGATAACTATACCAATGGTCACTGCATATTGCAAAAGACTCTTCTCTGCCCATCTCTTCTTTTATTCTGTGTTTCACTCACATGGGTCAGCCTGTTGTTTGCATCTGGTGGACTTTGTCTTTATTAAGACTTTCCTGCCAATAAAGCCTTGTAAAACATCAGGGGCATTCAGAAGCCCTGTCCATAACGTGTCATTTGCATATTTCCCATGAATGTCCTTTAAAGGACATTTAAGGGGTTATACAGTGAAGTTTCTGACTTGTCATGGGTCTTTTTGATGATTTTGCCTCAGATTTTTTTTTCTGTGTAACATTTTACTTGCTGTAGTGTTTCAGAAAGAATTATTATTATATAAAAAGGGCTATGAATCCTGGAGCAAGAAGACAGTAGCCGGTGATAAGCCAGGGATAGGAGACTTTTGAAGTTTAATTAGTCTTTTCGCTATTTGCCCTCACTGCTAACAGAATTTTTAGCAACTTTGCTTTGCATTGCTGAACTGAAGATCTTGTCAAAGTTTAATAGTATAATATCACATATATGCCCTTTTCTATTTCTGCCCTAACCTAGTCAAAGAACTGGATTAGTTTCATTTATCAGGGTATTTACTCATGCAGCGTCCTGCCTTTAAAGTTGTTGTAATATAAAAATGTAATCAGCCTGTCTCTCTGTGATTTTATTGTCTTTCATACAGTACTTCAGTACTGGCAGGTAGTTCTGTGGTTTGCTTTTGGTACCTTCATTCTCCTTGTTGAATGGTGCTAAAGTTGCAGAGCTCCATTCTTTATGAGTCTCCCCATTGGCCAAGGATCTGTTCTGCAATTTAGTTATTGCCTCTGTTAGCATTCTGGTGAGGTGGTTGCTATCATTTTCAGCATTAGAGTAACTGTCCTCAAGATCCTTCTGTCAGACCCTAATGACTAATTCATTCCTCATGAGGTCAGAGCCAGCCAATTCAATCATGGATCCCCAGAACCCAGTAGCCTATCATTGTAGTCCTATTTATTCTCTACTGAGGTGTGAATTGGGTATGGAGGGTTGGAAGTATCCATCTGTGGATAGAGTCCTATTTAACTACCCCTTCCTTTTAGCAACGTATAGCATCACTTAGCAAATGCCTATACAATAACCAGGCAGTGATCAAAGCTGAGAATTAAACCCAGTACCATGTGTCTATGAGGTACACACCTTAACCATTATGTTATCCCCCTTGGAGGACTACATGTGTGCTCCTGCAAACTTGGGACCATCTTCCCAATTTGGCAGCATGTACCAGCCTGACCCAGTTGCTCTAAGGCTATAAACCACAGTTCCACATCTCATTGGTTGGGTTCAGTATTGCAACAAATCTAGCTGCCTCCCTTCTCTCAAAATGGACAAGATAGCAATGGCTTTTCTCACTCCCATGCTCCTCTCCCTTAGCCCTTCATAGTAAATTAGCCGTCTATTTCACAGGGATTAGAATCTAGCCTGGTTCCTAGGGCTAAAGAGAGAGACCTTATCCTGCTCCTCTGCTGTTTCCTTATTGAATGTGGTTAGCTTGTTCTTTTCCTTCCCCTTGTCAGTTGTGTCTGCAGTGTACCTCTCACTTTTCCTCCTGTCTTCCCATACAGGAACTATTCCCCGCTCTCTACTAATGACAGAAATAAAACATTAATACAGAATATCTTTTAGCTGTATTTCTTATGCAAATAACATTGTCTACTTCACTTGTGTGTCTCTCTTCCTGACTTTATTCATTTCTGTATTTGTCTAACAAGCTTTTTTTGCTTTCTGTTATTCTTTTTAGCTGATCCCTTTCCACTCTTGTCTTGGACCTTGTGACCTTCTGCGCTGTCTTCATTCTTTGCAATAATATTCCTGGCTGTTTTCATCTCCTAATCCCTTCTTAGATGTATACTAGGCTAATTACCAAATAAGGCCCTCATAATCCTTGCCATGCAACCCAAATGTGACCCCTAAATTTGATGTATATAGGAGGTGATTTACTTACTGCCTCTGTCCATGAGAGGCAAGCGCCAGCCAGTGGTCTGTTCACCTCCTCACTCCCATTATCTGTCACCATGTTGTGGTATCTGATCTTGTCTTTGGTACTAATATCAAGGCATGCTATTTGTAGCATTATTACTGTTCAGAGGTGGTGCTACCACCTCCAACCTTGTACCTCCTCTGTTCTGTGAGCTACACTGCCAAGCATTCTATCCTTCCTACTATTTTCTTGTACCAGCAGCGTATATCCTACAAGGTTCATAATCGTAACAAAAATATTTGAAAGTTAAAAATAAGGGCCTTCATTAAAGTCCTTTTTTTGCATTGAAAAATTATTAATTTATCACACTGCTGCATTTAAGGTACTGTGAAGTGAAGTGATTTACTGTAGTTTGATTCTAATACCCTTCTTGGCTTGAACATCAGTAAAATTAGATTTGACCTTTATCTACTTCAATGAAATAAAACAGAAGAATGTGTTTTAAGGGATGTAGCATCAGTGTTACTTCATACATGTACTGGTACTTAGAAAAGAAGTAAACCTGATTCATGTCTTTCAGTTCTCTCTCTGTGCTTGTAGTTGCAGACTTACTTTAAAAACTGTTCCTTGCAGATGGCAAGAATGCTGCGCCCTAGAGCTATAGCTGAATGGCTGAGGTAAGATGCCTAGGTTTGCTGAAAGAAAATGGCCTGCTCGCCTACTTGGGTGGGATTTCATAGCTGGTATTACTGCACTGAATAGCATACAAGTACTCTGGAGCACTTGGCTGTTGTAAATGACGAACTGAGCTTGTTTCTGTTTGTATGGCTTCCTTGTATAACACTTAATTAACACAGCTCCAGCATTCACTGGCTTCTTCAAGCTCTCCAGTGTATTATGGATAATTAAGTGTGTTTACGGCCAGAGAAAGAAGCACAAATGTTTTCCATATTTTACTCAGCAAACGGCTGCAATATTATTTTTTCTTGTTCTGCTCAGTACACTGATGTTGGAGGATTTTATTAGGTAATATGTGCCTGTCTTTAGGATCATTTTTATTTTACATTAAATATCTTGAAATAAATCCCTCCGGCAATATATATTTTCGTAAATTACATCTGTAGCTGCACCAATGAACATAACCATCAAAAAACATTTTCTGTGTAATCTGGAATGAAGATGGAAATGTGTTATGGTTGTGTGAGTAATGCTCTGAATGTAATTAAGAAGGAAATATTGGTGTCTGAAATCGTTTTATGAATCTAAATGCATTAAGGCCTCTGACTGCACTGGTTTGCCTTAATGAAGCCATATTTTAAAAAATACAAGTCTGCACTTCAGATTCAGTGACTTGTAAAATGTTTAGCATATTGGTAGAAAGATATACACTCAAAGTCATGTCTATTTGCATATCTGTGCACAAAGAACAAAAAATGCAAACATCTTGACATGTTTACATGGTACCGCTACAAAAATGGTATAAATACACTGCGTACTAGATAGACCTATACTGGCATGCTCAAAGATATATAAACACTATGGCACTTTGAGATGCTATCTGTACATATCACTTACTATCACAAATGAAGAAAAAAAAAAGGGATGTAAAATCGATAGCACATTGGCAGTTGCCCATATGCTGCACACATTAAAAAGACCACAGTACTGTACTTACATGTGCTTGTGGTTTAACAGACAAGTACTTTCACATATTGACAAGTGTATGAAAAGATGTACTGTTTCAAAAACAGATCTTTGAATGGCTACTTGCAGAAATTTCTTTGTCATGTTAATTGTAGCAGAATCTTTTGTCTTTTGTAATCTTAATGGGTGGTGATTTTCAGTTGCTTTAGGTATAAGGAGAACTGCAGTATATGTGTATTGTAATATCTAAAGGTTTTGTTTTTCTTTATTTTTTAATATTATAGATAGTTTAAATGGAATGGAGTTAGAGTTTGCTGACAGCTGTGGAGAAATGATTTAGTGAAGTTTTTTGAGTGGTGGAAGGGTATTTTTTTTTGTAGTAACCATTTTATGGTAAGCATGTATTATATATATGATATTTGCATGAACACACACAAAAATTAGCATCATAACAACACTCTAGAGATTGTGAAAACAAAGTAAATTAAGCATAAAGGTTTACAGTTGTTGGCTGGTAGTAGCTTTTTCAGCATTTTAATTCTCTGTTAACTAGACAAGACCATCTAGGTAGGTATAATAGTTGTTCACGCAAGTGATGTGCAACTTTGAGCTGGATATATGAGTTGCTCAGTTAGACATTATGTGATTCTATGGCAATTAAACATAGGCTGCTGAATGTACAACACTCATTCACAGCTCATTACTTTAACCTTTCATCTTGCACTGTCATCCCAGAAGAGGCTCCATGTGGAACAGCTGCTGTTATGATAGAGTGTTTGCTGTGTAAGCACAGTTTGAGATTTATGTTACAGACTGCCTGCAGTACTTTAGTGAAAGAACATAAACAGTAATGAATGTTTTGTAAAATCATTATATTTTTTATTTACTTCCTTACATTTTACTTTTTTTCACAGGACAGCATTTTTTAATTTAAGCTGTATTGAAAGAGATGTATTTGTTGTTCTTTAAATGTAATATTTACACTGTATATCTTTTACTGTTTTCAATGCATTGTTTATTTATTTTAACATTTGCTCACTGGGAAAGTCTGACTGGGACAGAGCCCATTTTCACTGGAGGCCCAGGAAGAAATGCTCAAGAAGCATGTCTTTCGAATGTGTGTGGAAACCCATGAGAATACAGGGAGGACATGCAGACTCTACATAGAAGGCAACTGAGCCAAAAATCGAACTGGAGAACTTCTTGCTGTGAGGCAACAATGCTAACCGCTGCACCACCACGCTGCCCTGTCTTGTAGAAACTGGTTATCTAGGATACATATGACCTTTATAAGTCTGTGATGCAGGGGCACTTAGGAAAGCAAACTCTTTTAGTACGAGGAAAGGACATTCTTGACAGATGACCATGAAACATTCCAGTACAGATATATGGGGTAGTTAGTGACCAAATCTGGCAACCTTCTGCTTTCATTTTGTTTCCTTTGAGAGGTACACTGGTAGCATGGCCATTATTATTATTATGTTGTTGTTACTGAGTGATCAGTATGTTTTTTATTATTATTTTTATTGCTGTACCATAGTATTAATTAACAATCTTCCGAGTTCGTTCATATTATACTGCCCTTTAAATGCATACTTCTGAGTGATCCAATTCGTTAATGCATTTATTTATTTTTCTGCATCTTTGGTTTCATTGACAACCTTCTGCATTCCTTTTGTTTTATGCTGTCCTTGAAAGGCATACTGAAGAAACAATCAGTATACATACTTATTGCTGTATTCGTTTGCAGTGCTAGTTCACACTGCTGCATGGTTGGTCCCACATTCTTGTATCATTTACACAAACCTCCACACTGACTTTCTGTAGTGTTGCAAAGTTCTCCTTTTTCTTCTGTTTAGTCAATTTTGATAGAGCTTGAGGCCCAGAAACCTAAGAGGGATGTAAATAAAGAGGCAGAGGCTTTCAACCTATTTGTGCATTTGCCCTTCTACAGTGATGTGTGTCTTCTGGATACTGCAATTTCTATTTCTCTTTATTCTAGAACACAGAAGTGATGATGGTACATTTTTTTTGATGGACTAACGCTTTCTTTACAATAGAGTATATTAGATATTGGATTGTATGAGCCCTTCATCATGAACTTCCTATTGTATAACACCTTTAGAACCTTTCCATTAACCTAGTTTAGATAACATGCCAGAAGTAATGGAATAAAATCCTTCTCTGTTGCATTGATCTTTACCCCAATAAAGTGCATATTGGAGAGGCAATCAGCTGCTCTCCACTTACTTTGCCTAGCTGTACTTGCCCAGACAGAGACGCCTTAAGCACTGTCTTCCTTGGAACACTGGCTTAGTAATGTTTTATTTTTTTTATTCAATTGCTAAGCAGTAGGTCCATTAGACACAAGTTCTTTTTCCTGAAATTGAGATTGGGCCATGTCTGATAGGGTGACTTGCACAGATGGTATGTAAGTGATGGCTGAGTGAATAAAACCAAAAAGTATAAGCTGGAAGTGATTAGTATCTCATAGCATTGTCATATTAACCTTCAGTAGTAAATCTCTAGGCTTATACCAGAGTCTGTCTTTCCTTTTTTCTTTCTTCTGTCTTTTCTTTTAATCATTTTATTAGAGACATATTTTATTGCTTATTTTAAGATACTCTATTTATTGTAGATATTGTGTATTAAATGTATATAGCAAATCTGTCAATAATTGACATATATATGTATACAGTAACTGTCAATTTCTGTTAACACCTGTTACTAAGTAACCTATATAATTTGCTTTGTTAAAACTGTTTAATGCCTTTAACTATGTACATCTGTTAGTATTGGAGGTTTTCTCCCCGGGCCTCCACTGAAAATGGGTTCCTGACTCAGTGGACTTTCCTGGTCAACAAATGTCAATAAATAAGTAAATACGATATCCCTAGTAGTGAAAACGCAGCTGATGAACTCCTTGGTACTGCATTCTGTCTCACTTTCTGCTCCTGCCATTAAGGTTAGTGCCAATGCAGACTGCTGTTCATGCTCTTTTCAGGGATCATCTGTAATGTTAAGGCCCATTCATTATGTTCATCTGGTGATTTTTTTCAGGAATGCCATTACTGGAGATGAAAAAAGTCCTCATTCTAAGTTGATACTTGATAGGTTAGAAAAAAAAACTTGAAGCCTACCGGCTTTCCAGATGCTTAAGAGCCATTATACCATATTGGAATTTATTAAGTGTCTGAGCTTACGTCTAGTGGATTCATTTCATAGGATACTTAAAGATGGAATATTGCTGCTGGCTTGGAATCCTTTTATTGCTACACTAATGTACACAAATGTAGGAGTTATGTAAACTACTGAAAGCTAAAGATCTATTAGTTTAGCGACTGTAACATCAAACAAGTATGTCAATTTTTCCTGCAGTTGATTTTTCGAACTATGGATCTTAGACTTCTAATAAACACAGTTTATTTTGATTTTCCAAATTATTATTTTAAGATCACTGTAATCTATTTACAGCTATTAAGTCTTGGAATAAGCATCTTTCTAAGAACTGGACATGGTCACTGAGATATGATAATGCATTAAGGTGTGAAAACGTGATTTCTGGTGTTTCACTGGGTTCAAGAACAGATTTGAAACTATTGAGCTTTTACATGCATTATAATGTCATGATATATGAGTTAATATGTTTGTAAATAACTTCAAAATAGTAAACATTGCGAGAAGCCTTCAGGACTTCAAATTTAATAAGTCCTACATCCTTAAAAAGGAAGTGGTCTGTAGAATTAGATGATGATCAGCTGAGGTGCATTGCATCGATACATATTACCGACTGTTGGGGTAGTACTGTTGAAGGGAGAGATAGGATTAGGAATTCAGTTACATTATGACAGAAAAATCATTTGCAAAAGAACATTTGTTTAAAACTAGATGGTGTGACTTTTTTTTTTTTTAAGTTAACTTTTCTCCATGCAGTTTCTTCCCCCATTATCACACCATATTCTCAGTTATTCTTCTCTTCTGCTTTCATTCCATTTTTTCTGCTTCTTGTTATTAATTGCTTTATGTTGTATTTGTTATTTCTGGTTTCCTATACTCATCACCTACTTTCTTTTCCATTACCATCCTTCCCCTCCTGTTATCTAAATGAAGAGAGTCCACACATTGACGGAATTTTTCATCGGATACTGTGTCATGATTGTAATATAGCTATCTAAAGTACTTGAATTACGCTGTAATTCTAACTGAGAAGCTTTTCTGTTCAGGCCCCTTCAGTTATTGATTGGGCTAGTCTCATTAGGCCCAAGGTATATATTGTATATTATACCATGATCCCCCCAAAACATGCACGCTGATTGGCCAGCGTTCGTTTCATCGAGTTATACTAATGGAAAAGGTCCGGTCGCCCGGACTTTTTCCATTAGTAAAGTATAAAGGAGAGCAAGATCTCCTTTCTTTTTTCAGCGATGTTAAATGAGTTTAACATTAAGAGACAGGTTTTAAAATAAGCAACAGAGCCGTTTATTTACTGTCTCGCTATGTTAAACTCATTTAACATAAATTAGACACTAAAAAAGCAACGGAGATCTTGCTTTCTCACAGCTTTTGCTCTTGTGCTTGATGTACCGCAGCGCGCGCAGGTGCATCAGAACTGCCGGATGCCAGACATCTGCGGAAGGGCAGTAAACAGGCATTAGGCATTATTATGCCATTATTTAAGAAAAAGTAAGTTTCTTTTCTTAAATAATGTCATAGATAATAGCAATAACCACTTCTGGTGGTGGGTAATGCTAAATTTACCACGGTTGTTTTGTTTGGTCCCTCGGGCTTCGACCTCGGGACCAAACCACGCCAACCGTGGGTAAATTTAGCATTACCCACACCCAGGCGTGGGTTATTGCTATAGTGGAAGACAGAGAAATGTTACAGTTAACATTTATAAAGATTCCTATTTTTTATAGATTATATTAGGACGTTAATCAGAAACCTTATAATTGTCTAACAAAGTTGCAGTTTAGCCCTTATATGGCATGTTGGATTGCTTCCTGGTAAATAGTTAAAAGTGGTAAGTGTAATTAGGCACAGATTACCAGTGGATTACCTCAAATGTTTGTGCTTGGCCATGTGCTGTTCTGTAAATTTGTGCATTTTTTTCAGCCATTCCCAGGTTTGGTCAGGTAAGTGTGCAGATGATTGTAAACTGAGCTACTTCCCATTATTTTATGAATGCCTTTATTTTCACACAAATTATGGAGTGAAGGGCGGACAGATAGATCAGATAGCCCCAGGACTGATGTTAACATTTGTTGCACTCCCCAGGAAGTTTTACCATGGGAACCCTAATATGTACTGTGTCACCACAATGCACGGATACGCACACTACATCCTCAATCACACTGTGTAAAATAGTCCATTAACTATCAGTGCTCAGTGCTAGTATAATATGTAGTATTTAGCATTGAGGAAGGGTGTAGACCCGAAAGCTTTGCTGCTGCTTTTTGTATTAAAAGTTTTTCTTAACGTGGTTGTATTCTACTGTTGCTTTTTTTGTTTCCATTACTACAGTGGGTGCTTGTTTTGGAAAAGAAAGATGGTTACCTGTTTTCCTGAAAATATTCAGGATTGCAAATTTGGACAGGAAGATAAAAGGACAGATGTAGAATTTTCTCCTCAGATTTCTGATTCTAACTCAGAGAAGAGCTCACTTTCTTATTCCTCGGGGGGGGCTTTCTCTTAGTCTATTTCCAGAATGCCCTAGTGTTTTCAGTGGGAGAACACAGATTTATTAGACCCCAGAAAATGCTATGAATTGTTGCAGAAAGAATTTCCAGAAACTTCACCTATTCCTCCAGTTCTGTCCACTTTGGAGGATGCGAGTCTTACTGCTTGCAGTTTTCCTTATAGTGTGCCAGCTGCCGCTAAAAAGTCTGATACGATGTGTCAAATTCCACAATCTTTAAAGTTTTTATACACTCTTCCCATACCTGATCCAGCAGCACAGGTTTAGTTAATCCTACTGCTACTAGGCATTTTAGTTAATCCCAATCCTACTTTTTCTGATAAGGATGGAAATAATGTTGTTAATTATGGGGGGAAAGTGTATGTTTTTACAACTTTGATTTTTCAGAATTTTAAATTGTCAGGCTCATATTTTAAAGTTTGTTCTGAATAGTTGTGAAAGTATGAAGAATGGTTTGTCTGCAAAGGAAAAAAAATCATCTTTAAATATTTTTTTTTCTGCTGTGCAAGTCACTACTCATTGCTTCCAGTGTCTGTATGATTCAGATGGTGCTTCTTCTAGGGCTACTGTGTTGAGAAGGTTTGCCTGACTCTGGTCTCAGAACTTTCAAGATGATGTTAAAAATGAGATTTTAATTCTTCTTTGGATAGAGATTTAGTTTTTGACCCGCTGCAGAGGTATTCAAAAAGTATAATGTGAGGGGTAAGTTGATGCAGGGAAATCCCTACGATTTTTCATCTATCCTTTACCAAATTTTCTACGGGATTTTCTAACTCCTCATCCAATTTTGGCAAAAAACAAAATAAATGGTCTCAGTAAAATGCAGGTAAACAGGCATTTAAGAAAAAATGGCAAGAGGGTTCCAAAAAAATGTAGAACCCCCCCCCCCAAAAAAACCTAGAAGAATCCAACAAGTCAGAATGACTATTTAAGGGACCTTGTCCACTCCCAGACAGACACCCTGGCAGCCCCTTTTCCATTCCAGTAAGTCAGAAGAACTTTTCTATTTGACAGCAGATAGTTTTAGACAAATGGGTTCTGACGTTCATTCATCAAGGTTACAGATGAGAGTGGGAGGAAATTCCTCTTTTCCAGGGGTTGATTCCTTATCCACCAGACCAGACTCACGGAGTGATGGAACCAATTTATCTTTCCCAGGTTAGGAAAAGTTTTTATTCAAGAATGTTTTAGTGCCAAAAGAAAAAAATGCTAGGTCTTTCCTAAACCTATTTGTGATAATGTCCAAGTTCAAAAAACCTAATACCTCTTCTTCCGCATTCAAGCTTCCTGGTAACACTAGGTTTAAAACATGTTTATTATCACTTTCCTATTCACCCAGACATAAGGCATTACTTAAGGTTTTGTTTTTCTGGATCACATTATCAGTTCCCTGCCTTACCCTTTGGACTATCCACTGCACCAGCAATGTTCACAACGTGTCTAGCTTCAGTTGTATATCACTGCAGGCTACATGGTATCCACATTTTTCCATATTTAGATGACTTATTTTTGCAGGGTCTCTTTCAAAGCATCAGAATTGCTGACTTGGGTGAGCTCTTAGACAATGAAACGAAAGTCAGTGACCACCAACTGAAACAATAATCCAACCAGCGTAGTACGAAGCAGTTTATTTTAAAACTCAAAAACAGTAAAAAATGATAAGACAAGCGCTTTCGCCTGGTATATCCCAGGCTTTTTCAAGTCAAGACATTAAACAAGTTACAACACCATGTTTAAATAGTATGGTTGATTAGTTGCAAATTGGTGTATAGTGTTTAATTAATTGTTAACCCTAACCTAACCCTAAACCTTGCAATATGTTTTGACCAGAGAGTGTGTGTTTAAAACTTGATGTGTTAATTTCTATTGTTTATTTAGAATAAATATGTTTGTTTAAAAAAATATATATATCACCATGTTTTAAACATTTGATTAAAAAGTTAAAATTAAATAAGCCAGTTTAAACTTTTTTTACTGTCAGTTAATGTAAACATTCTGACTTCCCATGTTTTGATGTCAGTCAGTCAATTTTTAAAGAACTGGCGTGTTTTTTCAATGATGACAAAATGAAATACAATGAAACCACCATGGGTTTTGCTAAAGTGTAAAAAAATCTTGAACCAAATGTACAAAAAAAATTTTTGATGTTAATACCCTATAACCTGGCCCTTCTTAACCTAAGTAGTGAGCCAATACTGATTGAACCATTAAGTCCTGGTGGTTTGCCTGCGTTTAACCTAAGCTGCCAAATGAGTTCTCTAAACTCTAGTGTAGATTCCCAGTCACCCCCTCTAATGTGAGGATTTACCTGTTCAAGCACCATGAAACACAATTTCAAGTTGGGGCATTCAAGAGAGTGTTTGTAGAAGGCATTACTCTCTTTTTTATTATCAATTTCGTAGGCATGTTCGTAAAGCCTCTTTCTGAGTTCACGTTCTGTTTTGCCTACGTAAAAACTCCCGCAGGTGGAACATAGTCCAATGTAAACAACACCTTTGGTAGCGCAGGAAAAATGTCCTACTGGTTTGATGTTGATATGACGTGCCTTTAAATACATGTGATTGCCATTAATAACTGCAGAACACTGTTTACAGGCACCACATCTGTAAGTGCCATTAATTTTACTGGTTCTCAACATTCTGTTGTTTTGCCTTTTTTCAAAAATGGCTTTCAAGTTTTGTCCTCTTTTCCTGACAAAACTAGGCTTGTTTGATATGTTCTGTTTTAATTCTTCGTTATTTTGTAATACAAACCAGAATTTTTTTATGGTGTTTTCTATCAAAGTAGAATCGTTTGAGAAAGTGTAAATGAAGTTTTCACCTTGGGTATTGGAATGTGTTTCTTTCTCCCTGGTTTGTGAGAAATTGGCTGCCATGGAACCCAACAAAGGCGGGTATAGGGAGTTTCTTTTAGCTGAAACTTCTTTTATAACAAGGTCTATTAAGTCCCCAGGATAGGATCTTTCGGAAAACATTTGATGAAGTGTTTTAGTTTCCTTTAAGAATTCATTCAAACTACTGCACATTCTTGAAGCCCTAATCATTTGTCCTTTAAGAATCCCTTTCTTTTGATGGAAAGGATGTTGGCTTTCAAAGTGCAGTAGTGAGTTTGAGAATGTTGGTTTTCTGAAGACTTTCGAACATAATTCCCCAGTTGTCTCTTCTTTAAAAATGGTTACATCCAAGTAGTTGAGTTCGTTTGAGTTGATGTTATAAGTGAACCTGAGGAAATCAGTTGTTGTATTGATATGTTCCAAAAATTTTGTTAGTTGTTCCTCAGTCCCATTCCAAATAAGGCAGATGTCGTCCAAGTATCTGCAATAGAAGGTTAGGTGTTGTGCCCAAACTGTTTGAAAAATGTATGCCTGCTCCCACCTATGTAGTACAATATTTGCATAAATGGTGGCGCAGGCAGCACCCATCGCTACACCTTTGAGCTGTTTGAATAGTTCACCATTAAACAACATAAAGTTGTTTTCCAAAACTACACCCATCAACTCAGTAATTAAATTAACAAAGTTGTTGCTTAGATTGGTTTCTAACCTAAGAAAATCCAAAAACCAATTCAGGCCAATACTGTGTGGAATAATGGGAAAAAGATCTTTTACATCCACAGTTACCATCAGTGTTGAAGCATTAAATTTGTCTTTGGGGAATTTACTTAGAAATTCCCATGAATCCTTACATACATTTGTAAGGGCAGTACTGTGTTTTTTCATAATATAGTCAATAAATTTGGCTATTGGTTCTGTTGTTCCGCCTGCTCCTGAAACTATAGGCCTGAATGGAACAGGATCGATACCTTTGTGTATTTTAGGTATCCCAAAGATGATGGGTGTCTGTGGTTTGGTGACTTTTAGAAAGTTGTATAATTTTTCGTTGATGAAGCCTTGCATTAAATAATCATAGAGGGTGTAATTGATTTTGGCTATGGCAATGTTGTGTTCATTGCGAGAAGTGACTTCGTATTGGTTTGAATCATGTAATAAAATGTGCATACAAGATTCGTAGTTGGAATCGTACATGAGTACAATCCCACCCCCTTTGTCAGGCTTCATTACTCGGATGCCTTCCTTCTTAAGCTTAGTAATAAATTTCAGCTCATTGATGTTAATGTTGGTTTGGCTGGGTTTGATGTTCTCCATGCAGCGGAGTTCATTTTCAACCAGTTCCTCATATAACTTGATGAGTGGGTGCATGGGGGGGTTGAAAATACTTTTTCTCTGCAGGCTGTTGTTTTGGTCTACCTTGCCTTTAAAAAAATGTTTCAAATTTAGGCCCCTGGTGAATAACTTAAGTTCTACCAATAAGTTGGCCAAATCTAAGCTTTTTGTTGGCACAAAGTGTAGTCCCTTAGTGAAGATGTTGAAAGCTGTGCAATCTACTTCAGTGTCGGTATAATTGTAAATGGTGAAATTGTTCATTTTGAACAATTTGCAGTTGGATATTTTTGCCTGACTCTGGTCTCAGAACTTTCAAGATGATGTTAAAAATGAGATTTTAATTCTTCTTTGGATAGAGATTTAGTTTTTGATCCGCTGCAGAGGTAATCAAAAAGTGTAATGTGAGGGGTAAGTTGATGCAGGGATATCCCTACGATTTTTCATCCATCCTTTACCACATTTTCTACGGGATTTTCTAACTCCTCGTCCAATTTTGGCAAAAAACAAAATAAATGGTCTCAGTAAAATGCAGGTAAACAGGCATTTAAGAAAAAATGGCAAGAGGGTTCCAAAAAAATGTAGAAACCCCCCCAAAAACCTAGAAGAATCCAACAAGTCAGAATGACTATTTAAGGGACCTTGTCCACTCCCAGAGAGACACCCTGGCAGCCCCTTTTCCATTCCAGTAAGTCTGAAGAACTTTTCTATTTGACAGCAGATAGTTTTAGACAAATGGGTTCTGACGTTCATTCATCAAGGTTACAGATGAGAGTGGGAGGAAATTCCTCCTTTCAAGGGGTTGATTCCTTATCCACCAGACCAGACTCAGGGAGTGATGGAACCAATTTATCTTTCCCAGGTTAGGAAAAGTTTTTATTCAAGAATGTTTTTAGTGCCAAAAGAAAAAAAATGCTAGGTCTTTCCTAAACCTATTTGTGATAGTGTCCAAGTTCAAAAAACCTAATACCTCTTCTTCCACATTCAAGCTTCCTGGTAACACTAGGTTTAAAACATGATTATTATCACTTTCTTATTCACCCAGACATAAGGCATTACTTAAGGTTTTGTTTTTCTGGATCACATTATCAGTTCCCTGCCTTACCCTTTGGACTATCCACTGCACCAGCAATGTTCACAACGTGTCTAGCTTCAGTTGTATATCACTGCAGGCTACATGGTATCCACATTTTTCCATATTTAGATGACTTATTTTTGCAGGGTCTCTTTCAAAGCATCAGAATTGCTGACTTGGGTGAGCTCTTAGACAAGCTGGGATTCCAAGAGGGCATTCAAACATCTTTTTTTGACTTCTCTACACAGGATTGTGCTCTTGGGGTGTCAACAAGATACCTCAGTTGAAATAGTTTTTCTTCCACCAGAAAACATAGATCTATATCTAGATCTGTTTCTAATGTTTTCCATTCAGACTTTGGTCACTGCCAGGGAATACTTCAAGTTCTGGAGTCTCATGGCATCTATGATTCTCATGATATCCCTGGCAAGACTCCACATGAGAAAGATACAACAGTAAAGGTAAAAAGTAAAAAATGCACCAAGATAACACACAGCAAAACGTTTAATCACAGCAAAGTACAAAGTGGTAAGCACTTTCACAACCAAAGTTGCTTCATCAGACACCACAGTAAAAAATGCACAGGTTTAAATAGAGATTCTAAAATGCCAATTAATCAATAAAAATCACACAATGATTAAATAGCAGTGAAAAGCAATTAAACCTCATGCTCAGACTAAAAAAAGCATTGCTTAAAAATATTGCTTAAAAACATTGTACAAGAAGGAATCAAATACTATACATGAGAAAGCACTTAAAAAATGTATAAAATCATTATAAAACATGGAAAAATACTAGGCAGGAAAAAGTTAAATAGAATACTTGGAAACTAAAAGCTAGTTAAATACATTAGACTAATTTTGAAAGAACTTAGCTAATCTTAATGCTTGAGATGTCTAGCCTTTAAAAAAGGGACCAAGGAAGTAGTAGCATTCAAACCAGGATACTTTTCAGCATTAAGTTTCAAAATCCACTTCTGTTCATGTCCCTCTGTGATATTCTCAATGTCACCACCTCTGGGGTTTCTATGAATATGTTGTAGAACAAAGAACTTAAAGGAATGAAAACGACCATTGGACATAACATGATTGGCTAGAGCATTTGATGGTTTATTATTACTAATATCTCTTAGGTGGTCTAAAATACGATCTTTAAGCATTCTATTTGTTTTTCCTACATAAAAAGCAGGACATTGTACACAAAAACAATAATAGACCACATCTGTAGATCTGCAATCAGTGTATTGATTAGTGTACAAAGAAAATTTCCTAGTAGGATGTACATATTTATTTTTACTATATATAAATTGACAAGCACTGCAATTCCTGCATGAAAAAGTACCATGCCGATTGGATCTAATAATAGTTCTAGATAATTCACCATGACATAGATGTTGTTTAAGGGATTTATTATTTCTAAAACTAAAAATAGGAGAATGTCCGACCTTGTCTACCAATCCAGGCACTTCTTGTAGCAAATACCAATGCTTTTTGACTACATCTAAGTATTGATTGATGTTGCTGAAAAACTGAAACACCACTCTAAAATCATTACTAGTTCTGTTAGTATATCTTGTATTGTCAACAGCATCACCAGCATTAAAATAAGGTTTACATCTAGTGCTTCTCAGCTTCCAGGCATTAGAGATAGTCTGTTCAATGTCTGCAAGCGAGTATCCGCTATGTAAAAATTCTGTAAAACAGTATCTGAAGTCTATCTGGTTTAGCACAACATCCTTTCTCCTTTCAAATCTCAGTGCTGGAGTTTGTCAGAAGGGAAATCACTTGGTGGAGACAGCAAATATGCTTAAATACAGGTCTCCCCTCCTCCCTCCCTGTTCCAAAGCAGTCTGTCACCACAGGCACCTCAGACTTTGCTAAGGGTGCAGTTTCAGGAGGGATAAAAGTGCAAAGTCTGGACCACCAAGGACAGATGCAAGCACATAAATATAAAAGAGATGCTTGCCATGATCAAGGCACTGTACTGTCTGAATCATCTTTGGTCCCTAGGATTTTTTTTTAAGTTTTTACATTCAATACCACAGTCATGTGGTATATCAACAAGCAAGGGGGAACCAGGCTGTATCCACTTTGCAGACTAGACATGTTAGCTTGGGATGCAACTTCACAGTACGGTCTCATTCTACAGGCAACCTGCATTCCATCACAGCTAGACTGTGAGGCAGGCAAGCTGAGCAGGACAAGGCAGACCCTCAAGAATGGAGACTAGATCAGGGAGTCTTCCAAGGTTTGATCCATCTGTAGGGAGTTTCTCAAGTAGACCTCATTGTCTCATCTCAGAACAATCTGCCTGCAAGATTCTCATCCTGGACTCTATGCAAGAAGGCCTTGAAGACAGATGCATTTTCTTTTCTGTGGACAGGAATTTTCCTTTATGCTTTTCCACTGATAGCCAAAGTACTTTTGAAGATTCAGGAGGAACTCCCCATGATCATTGTGGGGACTCCCTTCTGGAACAAGCAACAGTGTTTCTCTCTTCTTTTGGAAATGGACAGGAGCAATTACCACAAGCTTCCTCACAGACTGGGTCTACTCTCACAAGATCACAGGGTTTTGATATACTCAACTCCAGTCAACTTCATTTCACTGCTTGGATGATAGGGTCTTAATTCCCTTTAGGTACTTGTTTACTGAGGACATGCAGCTGGTACCAGTGGAGACAAGAAAGTGTGCTACTATAATGAATATATATGTAAGCAAATGGAAATGATTTTGTAATTAGTGCCAAAAACATAACCAGCACCCATTCAGGGCTAGTTTTTCCTCTAGTTTTTATTATTTGTGTGAGTTACTATCCTATGGCCTTTCTTAATCCTCCATCAAGGTTCATTTATCTGCCATTTCATCATGTCTGTCCATGGTGATCCTGTTACAGTGCATTCTCATGTCAAAATGTTTTTGAAATGGGTTTTAAGAGGCCTCAGGGGCCCTCTGTGGGATCTTTATTTTCTGTTAGAGAAGCTAACACTTGCTTCATTGAATCAGGTAACCTGGTTGGCTTGATGTTCTTAACATGGTAAGCAGTGCTGTGACCTCTTTAAGAAGGGTATACTAGTTGCAGACTCTTGTGGTGAGTCAACCCTATGTCATTTTTCATGGTGACAGGGTTTCTTTGAGAACTAATTCTTGTTTTATGCTTAAAGTGATGTTTGAGTTTACTTTAATCCAAACTATCGATTTCCCTGTTTTTTTTCCCATGAACCTAAAAATTATGGAGACTGGATACTCCATACACTGGATTTCCACAGACAACTTGGGAATTATCTTGACAGATCTAAAGCTATCAGATGTTCAGATCAGTTGTTCTTTTCTTGTGAAGGTAGGGAGGAGGATCAACCTGTGTCAAAGCAAACTCTTTCCAAATGGTTGACTAAGGCTATTCCCTTTTGTTATACTCTCCACAATAAAACTATTCCAGACAGGATCGAGGCCCACACTGCCAGAGCCTTGGCTTCATCCATGGATTTTTGCAAAGGGTTGGATTTGACAAGGATTCTAGAAGCAGCAACTTAGTCTTCTGTACATAATTTAGAAAGCACTATAAGTTTGATTCTTTTTCAAAGTCTAGATCAGGCTTTGCTAGGACTCTTCTGCAAGGGCTCCCGAACTCTTCTTTTCCACCACCCAAAATTTATAAGCTATGGTAATCTACACACACAGTTTAGTCTACTGCAGCAGTGATCAATATGAAGAACATAAAACAGTTGTGTAAGCAAGCTTACCATAACAGTAGATGTTTGAATGATCACTGGTGCAGTAGCCATTCTCTCCCTCAATAATCCTTGTTTCTTGCTGTGTTGTTTGTGCCAGGATGTGGACTTTTATTTTTTGTTGTTCCTAACATTGTCCTTTCTGGGCTCAGCCGCCTTCTCTCAGCTACCATGAAAACTCTGAAGGGCTTGACACCCAAACCTGTCTTTTTAGTCAGCTCAGCTAGAGCTGATGGTTTGTGTGCATGGAAGGTGCACTGAAGCTTTGGAAGCTGTCTACCTGTTGAATCTTTGCAGGATATAACCATAACTCTCAACTCTACAGATTTTTGCAGAATGTCTAGATCTTTGCTCATATTTTTGGTCCGTTTTTTATCAAATTGTGTTTTTTCTAGCAAATCAGTGACAAATCATTAAAGGCTGATGTCAGAAAATAATGACAAACATTTGAGTTTCATACCCTTCAGAAAATTCATACTAATGCAAAGCCTGTTATTCTATCAGCTTTCTGAGTTTGTAAGAGCAATATTTAAAAATTGTCCTTAATTTTGGGCCTTTGTCCCCCCATTCTTTATGGCATTGTCCAGATTTCTTGCTCTAAGAAGTTGAGAGCTATGAATATAACCCATATTCATGTTACTGTAGCTCATAGGGTGACTTAATAACAGCCCCTAGTTTGCAGTCACCTGCAAATTTTGTTAGTCAGGCAGCTTGTCTGTATGCTTGGAGATCTGAGAAGTAAATAACAAAATGGAGCGGTCCCAACACCTAGCTCTGTAGCACACCACTAATCTCTTTCATACTTTCAGATGAGGCATCTGCAACTTGCACAGGTGAGCTCTGTCTTTAAGTTAGTTTGCTAAACTTCTTACCACATAATGAGTTGATTTTGTAGCATTTGGCTTTTGAATAATGGCAATATGGAGAATGATACTGAAGGTCTTGTCCAAATCAAGATATGCTGCATGGATTGCATAGCCACAACATAAAGCCTCCATAACTCTTTTAAAGAAGTTTACAAGGATAAAAAGACCGAATCTACCCTTCACAAAGACATTTAGGGTCCAGTCTAACAAGATTCTTGATTTCACAGTTTATGAGGTCATTAAGCTTTGCAGTTGGGGCTTGAAAGGCTGATACATCTAATTACCCAGGTTAGTTGCAAGGCCAGTCATACAGAGGGGCATCATCACTGAAGTATGATTCTTCATTGGGGGCAAAACCAATAGCTAAGCTTGGGGTAGACATATTTAGGTGTGTGTGTTTGCAAGGGCATGTTAAACACTATTAATTAAACAAGCTTAAATCAGGTCCCATGGAAGAACTATTTTAGGTCTTGGTAGCTCTTTTAATAAATTATCTTTAGAAACAATTGGGGGACAAAATCATTCAGATATTCTGGGGCTTTGAACAAAAGTCTTCCGGATGAAGTCTGTACAAAATTTGTCTGCAAGAATAATGGCAATGTACATTGTACATTGTATCATAATACCAAGTGTCATTATGAATAAGTTGTAAATGTAGGGTATTTAGTTTTGTGACATAGCTAAAGAAAGATTTTTAATGTCTTTGGCTTCAGAAGCCAGCCTAGGTTCACAAGCTCTGTTAGTGGACTTGATGGTGTTTTTTTCTTGTATTTGTTTTCTGGGGTAGAGGAGCACTGATCTCCATAGACCTTTTTCAGACTTAGCCAGGAGTGGGTACATGGTTAAGTCACTTGTTCATAGTCATACAATTAAACAGTGTAGGCTGGCAGAATTAAACCTTGCACCTCTGGATCACAGTAACCAGCTTTTATAACAGCTACTTAAGCCTTTAAGCCAACTGCTAGTTTTTTGTAATGCTTTTGATATTTTAAGAAGAGGAGTTTTGACTCTAGTAAATAATTGGAAGAGTTTCTTTTATTCTGTAGCTTATTTATGGTGGTGGACTGCAAGGGTGATTTGTTTATGAAGTTTCCCATGATACTAACATAATGTATTATTATGTAACTTAATACCTCCAAACAGATCCCTTAAGTCATTCCTGGTCTGCCACTTAAATATTAGAAGCATAAATAATAAGGTCCATCACCTGCATGCCTTATTGGCAGTTCATTCCCCCGACCTATTATGTCTAACAGAAACTTGGCTAAAACCAGCAACTATAGACAATGAGGTATTACCAGGCTAGACCGTCCTACTAGAAGAGGTGGTGGGTAGCTATACTTTATAAAACTGCATTGAATGTTACTAAGGACTCCTTTGCAACCACCCCAGGTTAATAATGTGGAAATTCTTATAACTAAACTGCAAATGAGCAAAAATAAATGTATAAATATAATCTGCGGCTGTATTTCCCAAGGTAATAACACTAACACACTAGAAGACATCCTCCATTGATTATCCAGTACCTATCCCCAAGAAACCATTGTTCTCAGGGACTTCAATATCGACTGGAACACACGTTCCTTGGAATCTCCTACAACCCACGTAAACTTTCATGGGTTTACACAGATCATATCCTCCCCCACCGGATTGGCAAACCTAATAACAAAGAAAGCATCCTAGACTGGATACTTATCAATAACCATCCCCATTTGTACAAGTCAGGGACTCTCCCTGAAGGACGTAAGTGACCACTTTCTTACCTACATAATTAAGGATGTAGCTCTCACCGTATTTCATGTAGAAGTAAAAGACTGTAGTTTTCCGTCATACTGCAAGGTGGAGCTCCTTTTCAGGAATATAAAGGACAATTTCGAAAGTGAAAGAAGATTCTGGAAGACTAGCTGTAGGAGGGAAGACTGAAACATGTAGCTGAAGGGAAAAAGAGCCTTGCAGCATGACTGGATTTTCTTTTCTAGTGTTTTGGGACAGGGAAGTGAAGTAGATTGTGTCTGTCTCTTGCTGAAATCCTGGATGGTTACCTATTATATTCTCGAAAGCCGACAATGTCGAATCTGACATTGTCGACACGAGAATAGCGAAAGTGCAGAACATCAAATGGGTAAACGGAAATCTCTGTAAGGCAACGTTCCTAAAGAAGGGGGTGGATCTGAAAGTAGCTGACCAAGTACGGATCAGACAAATTTACAGGGAGCTCAAGCTATGGACCGCATTGTGTGGAAAATGAGGATGAGAAATAGGGAAGAGAGTCTAACTTATTCTCAGTTGGTTAAAGAGGTGAGGGAAGAGGAAGCCCTGTTGGATGCCAAATCTCAGTGTTCAACAGCAACTAAAACAGTGAGTGAACACCAGCAGGATCCTATAGCCATGCTTACTACTCAAACAGGAGTCGTGGCTCAGAGTGTCCGCAATGTGCAGGTGTCACAGTTGCAGATGCAGGTGTCTTCCCTGACCAACGCCATAGCTCAAGTCAACAAGACAGTTGCAGAATTGCAGAAAGCCATGGCAACTTTAGCTGAAGGAAGGAATACATCAGCTACAACCTCCACGAAAGGACTCAGGGAAGAACACAAATCAGCCAATGCTCAGAGTTCCTACTGGATTTTGTTTTCGCTGTGGAGATGCAGGGCATATAAAGTGACAGTGTCCTAATGTAGAGAGCTTGAAAAGAGTGAACAAACTATTATCAGCTAGTGAAATGCAGGGAAACTTCAAAAGGCCTCAGTGAAGGAGCCAGCTGAGTGCCCAGTTACAAAGAGCTCCATAAAATCTAACATCAAGAGACAGCATCCTGGATCTCATTTTCACACTAACCCTTGTAATACAGGAGAGAGGCTACCTACTCTGCACACTTCTAGCTCATCTGAGATGAACAACAGAAATGGAAAGCCATCTCAGCCAAAATCTCAGCATCTCAGACCACAAAGCATTACTAAGCAAGAGTCTAATCCATTAAAATGGCAAGGTCAACCGGCGATACCTCAACCACATGCTGACTGACGTACAGCTGAACAACACTGGAAACAGAAACTACCCGATAGCCTACTGGGACCATCCCCTGTCGTGTCAGTAAAAATAGAAGGAGTTTATAGTAAAGCACTGTTGGATACTGGTGAACAAATCACCATTCTGTACAGAGACTTCTACCAAAAATACTTAAAGCATGTGCCACTTGAAAAGTTAGAAGATTTGGAGATCTGGGGGCTAAGTGACACAAAGTTCCCTTATGATGGTTATGTCTCACTCAAGTTAGAATTTTCCACTTCAGTTGTTGGGTCAACAGAAGTTTTTGAAACACTGGCTGTTGTGTGCCCCAGGCCAAAAGGAAAGGATTCAGCATCTATTTTAGTGGGTTCAAATACTGACCTTGTCAGAAGAATGCTAATGCCTCAGTTGACCCAGGAACACCCAACACTACATCCTCTCCTGAGACCAGTTTTCTGTGCCCTTCAAAGGGAGAAGGATAGTAAGAAAGATGAAATTGGTCATGTGTGGACTCTGTCTGGGAAAGAGCATATAATTAATCCTGGTCAGGTCACCTGCTTGAGAGCCAAAGTGAGGATGTGTGAACAAACAGTTTCCTCTCATCTCATGATGGAAACGGATCCAGAAAGTGACTTGCCACTGGGGCTGGGACTAGTCCCAGAAGTTTTGCCTGCGGACAAGTTAAAGCATCCTTATGACACTCTGCCTGTAGGGTTGAAAAATAAAGGAAGTACTCCCATTGTCCTACGTTCGCAAGTGTGTTTGAGAAATGTTTATGCTGCCACTCCCTTACCTGCTTCTGTGTTGACAAGGAATGAGAGCAGAACCAAAGCGTAAAGGTGGAAGGTATTGAGATAGGAGGTGGTCTCTTGCCCCCTGAGTGGCTAACCAGAGTTAAAGAGCTACTAATGAAAAAGAAAAATGTTTTTTCTACTAGTGAACTAGATGTGGGCTGTGCAAAAAGTGCAGAACACCGAATAACAGTAGAAGAGGACCGGCCCTTCAGGGAACGTTCCAGAAGAGTAGTCCCAGGGGACCTGGAGGACTTAAGAAAACATTTGGAAGAACTAAATGCCGCAGGGATAATTCGAGAGTCAAGAATTCCATATGCCTCTCCCATTGTTGTCAGGAAAAAGAATGGGTCACTTTGCATGTGTATTGACTATCGTACTCTGAATCAGCTAACCATTCTAGACCAGTACACAACTCCCGGATTGAAGATGCTCTAAATTGCCTGGTGGGCAGTAAGTGGTTCAGTGTGATAGTCTTAAGGAGTGGATACTATCAAATCCCTATGCACCCAGATGATAAAGAGAAGACTGCTTTCATCACCCGTTTGGTATTTTTTGAGTTTGAACACTTACCTCAGTGTTTATCTAATGCACCAGCAACTTTCCAGAGAATCATGGAAAGAACAGTTGGAGACATGCATCTCCTAGAAGTCTTAGTCTACCTGGAGGACATCACTGTCTTTGGGAGGACCCTAGAGGAGCACAAAGAAAGACTGATGAAGGTATTGGACAGGATTGAGAAGGAAGGCCTGAAGATGTCATTGGACAAATGCAAGTTCTTTCAACCTTCAGTGACCTATGTGGGACATGTAGTGTCTGCAAATGGAATATCCACAGATCCCAGCAAAGTTGAAGTGGTGACATCTTGGCCCAGACCCAAAACTATCACAGAGCTGTGATCTTTCCTGGGGTTCTGCAGTTACTATAGAAGGTTTGTGGAAGGATTTTCAATGATGGCAAGACTATTTCCTCCGAAATGATGAGAAAGCTGATGAAACAGATGAAGATATCCTTGTGAAAACACCCAAGGGACTGAGAGGTTCTAAAGAACTCATCGAGACGTTGGATTCCTGAGTGTGAAGAGTCGTTTGAACAGCTTAAGTATTGCCTCACACATGCCCCTGTGCTGGCATATGCTGACTCTACAAAGCCATACACTTTACATGTGGATGCTAGCAGGGATGGCTTAGGAGGAGTCCTTTACCAGGAGTATGACAAGAAGCTGAGACCTGTGGCTTTTATCAGTCAGAGTTTATCCCCCACAGAAAAAAACTACCCTGCACACAAGTTGGAATTCCTTGCCTTAAAGTGGGTGGTAGTGGACAAGCTGCATGACTATCTCTATGGGGCTGAATTTCAAGTGCAGACTTGACAACAGTCCTCTGACATACATCCAGACCATTACAAAGCTAGATGCTACTGGCCACTGATGGATGGCAGTTCTATGCAACTATAATTTCAGTTTGAAATATCGCCCAGGACATGAAAATGGAGATGCTGATGGTCTGTCCAGAAGACCCCAAGGAGATTTACACCCCGACAATGAATGGGTGGAAATTCCTGCACCAGGGGTGAGAGCTATGTGTCAGATTGCAACCTGCTATCAACACACTGAATGTTGGAACTAGAAGTTGGGTCTGTATGCAGTAAGCATACCCCAAGCTTACTGTAATCTGGTCACTTTGCAGGCTTCATCGCTACCAGCTTTGAGCAACAGTGACCTCAGGAGAGATCAAAGAGAAGACCCCGTAGGTTAGCTGGTGGTATCTGCTTTAGAGAAGAAACAAGTTAATATGCTTTGCATGGATATTCATCCTTTGGCAAGACATTTGGCCAAAGAATGGGACAGATACCAGATACAGAATGGACTAGTGTATAGGAGATCTGCTAGTGCACTCGGCAGTAAAAAATGGCAATTGTTGCGTCCTCAGAAGTATAGAGAAGTCGTACTCTGGTCATTGCATGATGAACATGGTCATCTTGGTTATGACAGAACTATGGGTCTGGTACGAGACAGGTTCTGCTGGCCATGCATGAAGCAAGATGTTGAGGATTATTGTCGTACATGTCTTTGTTGCAGTCAGAGAAAGACTCTGCCGACCAGAGCTGCCTCATTGGGTCAAATGGAAAGTAGTGGACCCATGGAACTGGTCTGTATAGATTTTCTGTGCATTGAACTGGATGAAGGCAGGATCAGCAATGTGCTGGTGGTGACAGATCACTATACCAGGTACGCTCAAGCATTTCCCACTTGCGATCACAAAGCTATTACAGTGGCAAAACTACTAGTTGGGAAGTTCTTTGTACACTATGGCCTGGCAAAAAGGATGTACTCTGATCAAGGACGTGATTTTGAGAGCAAGTTTGTCCATGAACTACTCACTCTGTTGGGAGGCCAAAAAAGCCACACCACTCCTTATCATCCTGAAGGGGATCTTCAACCTGAGAATTTCAACACAACTTTACTAGACATGTTGAGGACACTATCTGCTGAGAGGCAGAGTCAATGGAGAAGGCATGTAGCCACAGTGGTGCATGCTTACAACAGTACTAAAAATGATGCTACAGGATTCTTGCCTTGCTTCTTAATGTTTGGAAGAGAAGCTCGTCTTCCTGTTGTCGTCACCTTTGGAGCCACAGCTGATGATGCACCATTGCGATCTCACAGCAGTTATGTGGAGAGACTCAAGTAGAACCACAGACAGGCTTATGAGCTTGCTGAAAAATCAACAGGACAAAGACATCAGCGTAACAAGGCTCACTATGACAAAAAAGTAAAGATGCATGACTTGTAGCCAGGGGACAGAGTTCTTTTGAGAAATTTGGGACTACAAGGAAAGCATAAACTAGCTGTCCGCTGGGGATCTGAGATTTACATAATTTGTTCTCCACTATCTAATATCCCTGTCTACCAAGTTTGCCCTGAGGGGAAAGAAGGACCCATAAAAACCTGGCACCGAAACAACTTAATGCCTTTGGCAAAATCAGTGAGACTCATGAATCCGGAACACAGAATGGCTCAGCGGAAGCCTAACTCAAGACGATCCAGAAGGCTAAGGTGGAGAGGAACTATCCTCTCCAATATTCAAGAGCCTATGCTTCCTCCTGCTGAAAGAGAGGAGGACAGTGATGATGACTGGGGTTTCAGTGGGATTTTTTATGAGGATGTTCAAGACCAGAATTTGTTCCTTGTCATTTCGAGCAGCCCAGACCTAACAATAGACTAAGTAATGTTTCTGTGCCTCTTGCAGAACCTGATACTGATGGAGGCCCAGCTATGCAAACTTCAGAAAATAGTGCCGAGGATAGTCATACCGTTATGGAAAATGAAAGTGAAGTTATACAAGAAGAGATCTTAGAAGTAGACAATATGCCTACTAAAGAACTAGACATTGAATGTGATGTGAGTGACAAACCTTCTGAGCAAAATTCCTTAGCTGTCTCTTCCGAACCAAAACTGCAGAGACTGATTCGGCCCCCACAGAAACTTACCTGTAACAGTTTGGGACATAGTACACAGGAACCTGTGACCACAGCTCATCGGAGGGTCTGCGCTCATAATCCTTATGCCTCCTAATCCAGTGGTGACACCCCATCCCAAGTTAAGCATAAGGCTGATTACCCTTGGTGGAATGTACCCATTGAATGCAAAAATATTGTTCAGTTGATGGTGCATTAGTATTTGTAAATATTTTCTACTAATCTACCTTTGACTTGGGGGGACCCAAGATTTTCAAGTGGGGGAAGAGTGTAGCTCCCACTGTATTTCATGTAGAAGTAATAGACTGTAGTTTTCCATTACACCACAAGGTGGCGATCCTTTTCAGGAATATAAACGACAGTTTTGAAAGTAAGAGAGGATTCTGGAAGACTAGCTGAAGGAGGGAAGACAAAAACACGTGCCTGAAGGGGAAAAGGGCTTTGCAGCATGACTGGATTTTCTTTTCTAGTATTTTGGGACAGGGGAAATGAAGTAGCAGATTGTGTCTGTCTCTTGCTGAAATTCTGGATATGGTATTTTGTGAAACCAGTAGTTCCATGCCTGTTATGATTCAGCAAGGAAAGGAGTTACCTTGGGCCTAGTACTGAGAAGCCATAAATGATTACCAGAGTTCTGGTAGGTGATTTTCTACTTTTCTCATCAGAGGAAGCACGGCGCCTGGTCACTAGGATATTCTCGATGGAGTGGTGAGAGGCTCTGGCCATCATTTTATATTTTTATAACATTGTGGTTTCCCTCCCCTCTAATGCTTTTTGGATTATAAATAACTGGGATCCATATGAGCTCCAACTTGGGCCCAATCATGTCGGCAGCAAGACTGTAAGTAGTCACTGGCCAGTGAATAAGGTATAATAAAGTGTCTCATAGTTGTTCTGTTTAGAATTGATCAAGAGGGTAGAGGGTGTTAGTACTGCTCAATGACATTGCATTTTCTCATATCTGTATTGCTGTATTATGACTCTTTTATTGCTTAATGACATTGGATTTTTCCCGTGTTTGTATTGCTGCATTATAAAGCTTTACTGTTCATTGATATTGCCTTCTTTGTGCATGTTTGAATGGTCAAGACCTTCTTCTGTTGAGTTCTGGGGAAGAGGGTGAGTGTATGTTTTCATTGCATGCGTATTGTCACCTTGCCTTATTGCTAACTGGTGCACTGTTGAAATAATTTGTTTATGGTTGTGCTATTGCCTTTTTAAACTGGATGTGTCACCTAGAATAAAATCTGTCCCTCTTGCCACCTTGGTGTGTTGGGCCTAATAGGGGTATCACCAGAGTCAGGTAGGAAAGAACCCATATCTCTTCAGCTACACCTGTGGGTGCGCTACAAGGAGAAGACTGATAACTCTCACCAGCCCATCTACAAAACATTAAGAAATAACAGGAACTTTAACTTCACCAATTTCCAAAATGAACTCAAATTACACAATTGGTCAGTCCTAAAACAATTACTATTGGGTGAAGCTGTAGCATACTTTAATACCAACTTCCTTGCCATCCTGGACACTCACACTCCTACTCGTTCTATTAGAACCAAAGCAAAAATTGCACTGTGGCTTTCAAAAGATACCAAATCCAAAATCACACTTCGAAACAAGACTTGGGCCACTTGGCATGTCACAAAAGCCCCACTAGAGCAACCAAAATATCGACAATTAAGGAATGACACAAAGAAATCTGTTACATTAGACAAAAAAATTTTTACTGCCATCTTCAACAAAAACATCATAGCAAACCTCAAAAATTCTGGGCAGGAATAAACAAGCTCCTTCACCTAGGTCAAACCACCACTCCAGCCCCATCATCTTCCAACCATAAAATCCCGGAAGAAGTTGCCAACACCTTTAATAGTTTCTTCACAGAGACTATCCAGTCCCTAGCTAGTCAACAACCTCCTAGTTGCTCCAGCTCAACTGCCACTATACCCAATACCCAACTCTCCTTTAGCTTTCAACCAGTACCTATATCACTTATCCGTGGTGTAATTAAGAAATTAAAGCCAACCACCATATTTGTTGATCTCCTCCCTGCAGAGTACCTACAAAAAGCCGCAGATGCCATAGCATATCTCATCTCCATCTTAATCAATATAACCATATCTGAAGCTTCCATCCCCTCCATTTGGAAAATATCCCATGTTATACCACTCCATAAAGGAGGTAGCTCCATTGAACTGTCAAACTTTAGAGCCATAGCTATTCTGTCGCCACTGGCTAAAATTATGGAGAAGTGCATCCATAAACAACTCCTGCACTATCTTATCCAGAACATCCTGTTGGCTAGCTCCCAGCATGGCTTTAGGCCATTCCATAGTGCTACCTCAGCCCTTCTCTCCTTCTCTAATGTCATTATCCATAACTGAAATAATAACAAACTATCCTCAGACCTCTTTCTTGATCTCTCCAAGGCCTTCAGTATGATTAACCACCAAAAACTCATCCATAATTTGAAGGCCTTCTCATTAGATAACCATGCTGTCCAGTGGTTTCAATCCTAGCTCAGTGGTAGACAACAGGCCATCTTGTGGTAGGACAAACTATCCTCCCTTCTACCCATCACCCTAGGAGTCTCCCGGGGCTCTATACAAGGACCCGTTCTTTTCTCTGTCTTTATTAATGACCTCCACTCTGTCATTCCAGATGCAACCTGCATTCACCTCCCAGAAAAAAACTAATGACATTGTCCCAGAATACATGTAACACTGTTGAAAATTGGGTCTCTAATCATCATCTGATCTTAAACCCTAACAAAACAAAGCTGCTACTTTTTCCCCCACTCATAGGTCCTCATCACTATTCTTTACCATTAAATCTAATAATGGCACCATTGTCTTCCCAGAAGCCCAAACTAAACTCTTAAGTGTTATAGTAGATAATAACCTTCAATTTGATATGCATGTCAACCAAACTATCAAAACCATAAATAAAAACATGGCCCCCTTTATAAGATTAAACCTTTTCTTACTCCACTTGCTAGAACTGCTATTGCCTGTTCCCATCTACTCTCTACCCTGCTCTGCCTCCCCTTTATTTACCAATCTGAACAAATCCAACCTTAGCAAGCTCTCTAGCTGTTATAACCACATTGCTAGATTTGCCACAGGCACAGCATTTAGGACACACCACTGTCATAACCTAAATCTTCTAGGGTGGCTTGAATTACATAACCTACTTCAATACAACCAGCCTGTAGTGGCATATGAAGTACTCAGTGGCATATGAAGTACTCAGCCAACCTGAAAATATGCTTGCACTTAAAATCATCATCAGCCCCTATAGTAATCTCAGGCCACTTTGCTTATCAGACTGCTGGTTCAAACATTCAAAACAAACAACTTAGCTGGGGATTCCCTGCTTGCCAACTCTGTCGGCAAAACTTGGAACTCCCTTCCAGCCAACCTTACTCTAGTATCCTCCCTAACTCAATTCAAAAAAAGTCTCAGACAACATTTAAGACACACTGGTTATGTTCTTGTTCTAATCCTGACTAGCTCCTTTCTATAACTGTGTGCCTAACAGTACTTTATGCTACATACAAGCTGTGCCATAATTATCAGTATAAATACTTATATAAGTTTAATAGTGATCAATTGTATAACTTGCTTGACTGAACAGAGTCTGTAAACTGTCTGTGACCTGTATTGATATTATGATTTTTCCTGTATTATTTTTTTCCTGTATGTTGTGTTTGGAGCTTTTCTCCCTAGGCCTCTACTGAAAATGGACATTATCCAGACTATCTTGGTCAACAAATGTAAAATAAAAATAAATAAATAAAAAATACTTGGTTCTGGTGGGGACTACTAGCTCTGTGCAATTTTCTAAGTGGGTATACAGTTCCTTACTGAAGCTTGCTGCTTTATTAAGGTCAGGAGAGGTACAGTCATAAATACATTTTGATATTTTGTCACAGAGTAGGGTGAGGTTGGAATGTTTATAGTCCTTAAATTCAGTGGGGTTTCCTGATGAACTTTTCGGAGCTTAAAAGAGGATATCACAAGCTCATGTTCAAGTTTCATGGAGGAAGGAGATATCAGAGGAGTAGTGCAAGAAGTGGCTGAATTAGTAAGAATCAGATCAAGAATGCCATTTCCTGTAGTAGGTTTATTTACCAAGTGCTGAAGGGGAATTTTGTTGATTTAAGCATATTAGGAATTTTGGGCCTATCCTACATTGGATGTTTAGGTACCCCACTTTATTAAAGGATCATGGGCAAGTGTGCTTACCCAATGAGTTAACAAAGGTATAAGTAAATTGTTGGAATTACATCTGATGTTCTCCTTTTCATTCTTCCTCACTAATGGGTCTCTGATCGATCCTCGGATCTGACTCGGTCGCATCCACAAGACTTTGGATCCAAATCTCAAGCTCCTCCCTCTACCCACAATAGTCTATTCCATCCCCAACTCCTCAAATGTCATTTGCTGCCATTGTAACAAGTCAGATTTTCGAAATTACAAGCATGAGAGAAAAGCTTTCACAGTTTTTTTCTTGTTAAAGCTAGCTTTTTGGACTTATTGCTATTACAATCATTGTTTCTAGTTCTCTTCCTCCCCCCTCCTGTTTTACTTAGTTGCTGACATTAGAAGATTTTCTGATATAATATTATAAGCAAAACAAGAAGTAGACCGCCCAAAGCTCTCTTCCAAATCACGTTTAATAAAGCCAATAAAACAAACACTGCTGTAGCAACAACAGAATAAAAACTTTCTGAAAAAAAATGCTCCACTGTTAAGTGCTTTCGTCATGTCTTTACATCTTCAGAACTGTGAAGGAAGAACTACAACTTGCATTTAAATACTTGAATGAAATCAGCTGTTCGTAACACACCCCTTTACAACCTGGTTCTTGTTTTGTTTGGGATATTTGTATTTTGGAAGATCCAGTTCCAGCGCTCATTTCATTGTTTAGGTTATTATAACATTCCCCTTCTGCCCCTGCTTTCCTTTTGCCTTCTTGGCACTCTCCTTTCTCTTTAATTGTTAGAGTTACATACCACACCAGCATAGCCAGTCTTACAGGAATCCATTTATAAGTGCCATCACTTACATTGACCTAAATAAATCTGTGGTTTACGGAACATCAGTGTCCATTACTTTTTCTGACTGATAAAACCATCAGAACAAATGGCAATGCATGCAGAAGGTATACAAATATTTAAGAAACTAGCACACAGTATTCTGTTCCCCATACACAAGCTCAAAGAAGATTTCTGCAATACACTAATGGTTTCCCCAAAAATAAAAAAAAAGAAACCTCTTCCACTTTTTCATTTTTTCTCTCTTCTAATTATACCTAAACAGTACTTTAATTCATCAAACAGTAGTTTCTCCTTTCCTCCTGCATCCCCAGTGTCTGCTATATTTTATAGCACAGAGAATGACCCTTTTCCTATTTAAATTCCTTCCAGCATCAGCTTCACTGCTCTCGGGAAAACACTGTCCTTGCCCGTCATTATTCAAAAAATGAAAACTATCCAGGTTATTAAAAACAAAACCAAAAGTAATAACTACTTTCATGAATATCCTAGCTCGTGTTATGTTTTGGAGAGACAACCACCCCAAAATCCTAGCTTATTGTACATCACTTTTCCCAAATAGTAATTATAGTTAAAGGATTTACAGCAGATTTATTGAAATGCTGAACCTCTTTTTTGACAATGTCATGGATTAGCTAATTAGCTGATGCATTGTGACAGGTCACTGATGCATACAAATGTCTGTCAGTGCAGGAATTTCTCTCTTATGACTCTTTTGGTTGTGGTCTTTTCAATGCACAAAATGGGCCATTGCTTATCGACAGACAAAAGTGTTGGTGATTGGTACAAAATTAACTTTTTTTTCTTTACAAATAATCTAGAAATTTATTTTTCTTCCACATTAAGGTGTGTACTATAAGGCTGAGTATATTAACAAGATAAGGTGGTGTTGTACAGCTAACTGTGCTAACTAGCAATCTTATGGGCAGAGAGTGCTCAAGCTTAATGCCAAGAAATGTATAGTTATCCCCTTTGGGAAAAAACATGTACCTATGAATTACCACATAGGTGGCAGTGCACTAAACACCGAAAGTGTGATGAGAGACTTAGAGACACAGGTGGGCAGTGGTCTCACCTTCGATAACCACATCGCCACAACAGTCAGGAAATCCTATGTGGCATACCTCATCACTAAGGGCTGATCCCAGGAACAAAAATCCCAATCCCTCAGAGCCACACGCTCCAGGGATCTAAACCTTGTCATCGCAATGAACAAAACATGCTGAAGGGATAGGTTCCTGACCCAGAGACTCCCCATACTCTGGAATAGACTGCCCATACATGTCAAGCAGAGCGCCTCCTTGGTCCTCTTCAAAAGGAATCTTGATTGGATGGGAGATAGGAAATTCATCCTGGGGATCACATCAGTCACCCTGCTAGACAGGGGTCCAGGGAAGTAAATACTGTGGGAAGAAATATCCCGGGAATTGTTATGGCTAGGCTTGTATAGGCCCTAGGGCCGATAGCCTAGTACCAACCTATGAACCTGTAAAAGGAAAACTAGTCCTTGGAACAGAGAAGAGAAATGAAGAAACTTTGGGCTGAACCATAACTTTACTTTTAGCAGAGATAAGTTTCATTTACTTGTATGAAGCTGTGTATGTTGACTTTTTACTTTACTTATTAGGAAATTAAGTTTGCACATTTAAATTATTTTGTTTACCTTGTATCTCATTTTACCAAATCATCTTCTGCCTTTCTGCACGTGACCAAATCACTATAATCTGATAACCTCAACCTCTGCTATTGGACCTACGTTGGCTTCTGCTCAAATGACCTCATTTCTTTGTTCTGCAAAGTGCATCCTATCATCCATCTCTGAGGACACGGTGGCATAAATGTATAGGGTTCATTCATAGCATCTGGTCACTGTCTGTGAGGAGTTTGCATGTTCTTGTCGGTCTGTGCGGGGTTCTTCCCACATCGCAAAGATGTTATGGGCATACTTCTCAACTTCTTAGAGCAAAAAATCTGGACAAAGCATAAAATAATGAAGGAACAAAGGCCCAAAAATAGGGACAAATTTTAAATATTGCTCTTATAAATTTAGTAAGTTGCTAGAATAACTGGATTGATTTCTGATAGCATGGATTTTCTGAAGGACGTGAAGTCTGAAACTCAAATGTATTCCATTATTTGGTGACTTGAATCCTGAGTGATTTGCCAGAAAACCACAAATGTTTGAAACAGACCAAAAATATGAAGCAAAAATCTGGACATTCTGCAAAAATCTGAGCAGTTAAGAGATATGATTATGGGTGTTTCCACCTCCAGGATGGAAGATACTGGGGACAAACCCAGTCTTCTCAGCTGAACTTGTGAAATATACCAGCGGAGTACACCCAACTCAAGGTGGTGCCTTTTGGTGAGACATTTGTGTAGACCAACTGCTTTAGGTATCAACTACAGTGCACAGTGTTCTCTAGATAGGAAAGCATGAACCACAGACTGCATGCTATGTCAGGGCTAGCCAATCATTAGTGTAAAAAGTGGTTGTTAGCTGATTTATTTATGTCTACTAATATCACCAAAAGTGAGCATGAGTATTTGCTGGTGCTAAGTGGACTGAGGACCCAGCCTACTCCAACCTGTGCCAAGAGTCAGTGCTGATGATTGGAGGCATCTACGTACCTCTGTTGGTTAGAGAGTACCCACCATAAAGCTCATCAGCCATAGATCGATAAAATAATGTCCAGTATCCAGTTGCCCAGCATGGGTTGCCTTGGCTAGCTTTGTAGAGCAAAAGCTGGCTGTAAAACCAGTCAGCCTGCTAAAAGTGAATCAAGGATTGCAACACACTGAATATGGGTTCATTGATAGAATGCAGCATGCAAGTGGATGGCATGATAGTAAGATGAAGACTGGACATGCTTTGTATCCAGGAGACAAATTGGAAGCACAGGATAGCAAAGTCACTTAGCTTGGGATCCTGAGCCTGCTGTTCAGGAGGAGGACAGACTAGAAATGCTATGGAGTTTTGTGATGAGTGTGAGCTTGAGACAGTGAGGGATGTCGTCAAAGTTAGTGGCAAATCATGTCATTCAGACCCCTGTTTAAAACTAAGGCATTATTTATAACTTCAACCTGTGTCCCACAGCAGGGTTATAACAATGAGGAAAACAGGCCATTCAGGCAGCAGTTTCAGGACCTACTAGATAGTGGATGAAATGAGTTGGGATTGTTAACTGAGGACCTGAATGCTCTTTTTGGGACGGACAGAGAAAAGAATATAAGGACTGCCTCAGAAAATTATAAAAAGTGATAATAGGCATAGCATGTTAGTCTATAACAGCGACAGAATGTTAAGATAAACTAATTTTCTAGCCTCTCCTTTTAGTAACCATTCAATTTGTCACTTACATGATGTCTCCACATCAAGTTGAGGATAAAACTTTAGAAGAAATACAAAGGTAAATAATATATATATATATATATATATAAATAAATTAGAAAACATAAGAAATTTAACAAGGAATGTGAAATGATTAGCTGAGAATATATAAAAAGAGTGGGACAGAGATTTGTAAGGTGCTCATGATAATAGTGTAGCTGTTTAACGGCTTGGGTGGTAGATAGTGTGATCTCCAGAAAAATAAAGGAGATTCACAGAAGAATACAGGAGCTAGAGATAGTAGTAGACAGGTTAGTCAGGCCAGAAAAGACAGACTAGGACTTTAGGGGAACAAGCATTAGGAGAGCTGGTAGGCAGAATGTGGTGGAACGAGAATGGGGAGAAAAGACAGATGAGAGATAATGGGAGAAAGAAGTGGGAGACATAGCCACAAAACAAAGGACAAAGAGAGGAAAGCCAGGGTGGAAGGACAGATGCAGAGAGCTAGAGCTAAAGCTAGAGGCAGTCATATGAAAGCCATTACCACAAGGAGAAAAGGGTAGAAATAAGCATGGAGGAACACTCAGCCAAACAAGAAGAGTAGTAAGCAAAAGAGGCAGAACAATTAAATTGTCTTGAAGGTAGAGCATAGAAGAAATGAGGATGGGATTAGATTCAATAAAAAGGGAGAGAGGCAAGCAGCAAAGATGCTCAGAATGGCTGTAGGTGGTGAAAACGGAGGATCGATTACATATAGGTTGTAACAGTGGTGAAGTGAGAGGGATAAGAGTCATCATAGATAAAGAGAAGAGGGTTTTAATGATTGGACACTGTCACAAATTATGTTAAGAGTCTTGGCAGCTGAGAAAGGGAAAGACCAGATTTAAGTCCCATTAATCTTGGAGCTTATACTCAATACGACATAGGCAGAAGTGACCAAGCTGGTCACCATAATGAGAGATGGACCTATTAGAAGGGATAGCTTATGGGAATACGCAAGGCTAGGGTAGTAGAAGAGTGATTCCAGGAAATGGAGTTAGAGGTAACATTTTCAGAACTTCTGCCTATACTGGCAGTCTTTGCACTAAGATAGTATTAAGTACTTTGATGACTGTCAGTAGACAAACAAGAAGGGCTTGGGGGGACTAGTAGGAAGATGTGGGAGACCCAGCAGAAATGCCATCCGTATGTCACTGACGAGCTGTATCATAGGTGCTTCATCTCAGTCTTTTGAAACTCAGCATTCAGAAACACTGATCCTGTGAAGCAGATTCATATGTTTATATATTTCCTTAATAGTCACATGATAATTTATTTTCCAAGCAATTACTGCAATACAAAATAAGAACCATATTTGAATAAAAAGCAAAAATAAAGATAACATGCTTAGGTGAAAAATGAAAATAACACATGCATTTTCTAAAAACATAGTTAATTCAAAAAGATCACGTATACAATGTCATGCACTGTATACATATGGCTAAACGTTTACAACTTGTCTGAGTGCATTTTTTTAAAACACTGTCAGTAGATGCCATTCAAACTAGGATATTTTATTGCATATAATCTCATCTGACATGCTGCTTCTTCATATTCCAGTTTTGCTTCCCAATTTCCCTGACATATTTGATTGTACCTTCTTCAAACCAAAAAAAAAACACAAATGTCTTAAAATATTTATACTTTTGAGTACGTTTATTTTCATTTTGCAAATACGTGTGGTTATCATTTTTATTCAGATATGGTTAATATTTTGTATTGGAATAATTGATTAGGAAATGAATTATGTGACTATTAAGGAAGTGGTCAGAAATTCTTTTTTTCTGGGTTGGACACGCAGTGTCATACAGCTATGTGGTACTAGCACTAATAATCAAAACAGCAAGTGATCCAGGGCTCAAAATATTAAAAAAAAAAAAAAAGCAGGTGGAGGTACTGCTGGAGAAATATACATAAACATATGTATGTATGCGAGTGTGTGTGTGTGTGTGTGTGTGTGTGTGTGTGTGTGTGTGTGTGTATGTAGATATATATATATATATATATATGTATATATATATATATATATATACATACACACACACATGCATACACAGTATACACACACAAATATGAAGTGGAACTACTATTTTAAATAAAAATTCAACATTATATTTTATTTTCAGTTTTCATTTCATGCCAGAATAATTCACACATAGCCCATTTTCTAAGTATAGTAACACCCTCCAGAGTGGGCATTCTTGTAGGGTAATGGACCTCTCCTAAGCAAATAGGCACCTGCCTGTAGTGCCAAGTCTCAAAATACCTCTCAGTTGTCCATTATTTCCCAGTAATACCTAACCTGTTAAGTATTATTATTTGCTTGTCAAACATCTTTTTCAGAATAAAAGGCACATTGTGTAGTCTGTGAATGCTGATATAAGTGTGCTTTCTCAAACAGACAGTGTACTGTTGCTTGGATAATTCTGAAATGTACAGCGCTGTTTTTTGCTTGTTTAAGTTATAAATTAGTTTATTTGTCATACTGGTTAAGCTTTCAGGTTAAAATGCACTCTGGTGCATTTTTATGTCCATTTACTCACTGCTTGATAAATAGAGATGACGCCATTTACGGTAATGTGCATCACACTTTACCACTCAAGATAATGTGCAGTACCCTTTCAAAACAAAGAGCTGTCCTTTTTTAGCAACATGTTTTGTATGTTCAAAAATTACTCAAAATTGCTTTACGTGCAGTCAATTTACAAAAAAGTAATTAAAACAGAAGGAAGTGTGGCTTACTGTGTAAGCACAGCTCTGTTTTGAATGCTGCTAAAATGGAATTACAGTCATCCTGCTTTTTACTGATAGTGTCTTAGCATTTCTCGATTTGTATCATTTAAGACATTTTTTGCAGTTAAAGGTATTTATGTCCTCATAATAAGTGCTGTTAATTGCAGAGCATGTGTCTTGCAAAGCAAGGAGCATAAAAGGTAATGTACAGATCGTGGGAGTTTGAGCAGCATATACTGTATGTTAAAAGCCTAGCTCTAGAACTGCACAAGTAGAGCTAACTGCAACAATTATACTCTTCATGTCTTTATGTTAGCAGTAAAATGTTTTCCTGTATAGGCAGGAAAACAACAAAAATGGAGGAGTAGTTTGGGGGGGGGGTACTCAGTTTGATCAAAAGATCAATCCACGTTTCCATTATATTTTGTAAAAAAAAGGCAACCAGTGCAAAAGTGGGTCTTGCATTACAATACTGATTATCAGAGTTTGGAAGAACTATCATATATCATTGTGTCAATTAGACTGAATGGGCATTATACAGTTTTACATTTTAGAGAGGTCACATTTTCCTACACCACCATCAAGTTTCCCTATGAGGCATTTGTAAAACCTTGACATGAGTGGCACTCAGTAATCAGTGGTTAGTATTGCTGCCTCATTGCACTTCATTCTCCAGTTGCGTAAACATAAGATTTTATTGGGTGCTCCATTTTACTCCCACATACTTAAGACACTATGTAGGTGAACAGGTGAACCTCTACTGTGAGTGAGAAGTAGAAACTGTAGGGGATAGCGTGAGTGTGTTTGTGTGTGTATGCATGCTTGCATGTATCTTACAATAGACTGACACCTCATTTAAGATTAGTTCTTTACCTTACACCCACTGACTGTCAGGATAGCGTCATGCTGTGCTGTCCGTGATGCTGAACTGGATTAATTGGGTAATGGGAGAATAAATGAAAATTGCAAGTTTTGTATGTTTCTTTGTGGAGTAGGGTTTGGGAATTAGTCTTCTGGGTAATATGTTTAACCTGCACATTGCATTCCCTAGAACAGGAGCATTAAACACGTATAATCATGTATTTCTGCCTGGATGCTACTTCACAGTGTGCTACCACTGCGACATTGCCATGGTGTACTGCTGACTCTGCTTGTAGCTTCTGATTATGACCTCATTTAAGGAATAAGATAAGGTAAAGCCACTTAGTTCACCTGTATTAGAGTCGGCAACAGTGGTCTGTAGAGAGTGTGCGTCCAGCATTTGTCTTGTCTTTGTTTAGAATGGATATGCACAAGGACTGAGTCACAGTGGCCAGTCAGTAAGGATATAAAAGCAAAGCCTTTAGGGGTTACTGTAGATGCTGCAAACACTGGCATTGGGAAAGAGAGAGATGGGTATGCACAAATATGTGGAAATGTAAAAAGTTTGAGGGTTGTGGTACCCCAGCGTATTCCCCCGTACTGTGGGGTTTCATTGATCTGAGGGTTATGTATATAAGCCACTGGGGTGAGAAGAGCACAGCTTTCCATGTCAGGGGAATACATTGAGAGAGAAACACACCCCTCCAAAATGTATTAATGGCATTTCAGCAAGTGTTAACCTGCACTGTATTTCATTTACAATCAGAATTTATTTCTTCAAGTTGTAGAACTCATACTTTGGGTCACACATTTCTTATATGGAGCTAATATTTTTGCCTCCAAAAAGATGAATCGCAGTGGAAAATGTACTAAGTGGAAGAAAAGACAGGAGCAAGAAAGCAAAATCATCTCAGCAATCAGATCCTGGATTTTGTATGAAACTGGTTATCTCATTCAGTAGATAGATTTTGGAGAAGTATTTATGAAGATTCTGTGGAACATAACAAATATACTAAATGGATAGAAATAAAGAAATAAGAAGTTCAAATGCACATTATATGAAAGGGGATGAAGTAATGGCCAGAGAGTCTGAAACAAAGTTAAGAAAGGCCTCACATTGGAAATCCCCAGGCCCAGATGCAGTACCTAACTTCTGTGTAAAAGTATTATCATCTTTTCATGAAGATTTAGCCATGAGTAAGAACTATTTGTATGCACATGCCAAACAAACACCAGCCTGGCTAACAACAGGAAAAACAATACTCCTACTTAAGAGAGAACCTGCAAGCTACCCTAAAAATTATACACAGGTAACTTGCCTTCCAACAATGTATAAACTATACAATGGAATTGATGCCGATAGAGTTTACAGTCATTTAGAAGAAAACTAAATTATGGCAATAGAACAAATTGGGTAGTAAAAGAAGGTCATATAGAACAAAAGATCATTTGTTGTTAAAGTCATAGTGGAGGACTGTAAAAAGGAGAAAAATCTAAGTATGGCACGGATAGATTACAAAAAAGCATTTGACAGTATTCCACGTTCTTGGATAAAAGAGTGCTTAAAAATGTCAGATAACACCCTACACTGATAAACTACATCACCGTGACCATGAAACCGTGGCAAACCACTTTGCAGTTAAGGTATGATGAAGGACAAATTATTATTCCAGGGATAAAAATTTAAGGGAGATATTCCAGGGTGACTGTCATTCACCACTGCTCTTTTGCCTTGCCCTTAACTCATTAAAGATGTCTGCTTAACATATTAGGTAATGGCTTTAATTTGTCTCCCAGAAAACAACAAAGTGTAAAGACTTCTCATCTTCTTTTTGACATTGATTTAAAACTGTATAGCTCATCAGATGAGGAAATGAAAGCACAGGTGCAAGTTGTCAAAACTTTTTCAGATGATATAAGAATGCAACTTTTAAAGCAAGAAAGCTGCAGCACCAAGAAAACATCAGTTTGGGACAATAATGTGATATAAAAGAACTTGAGCAAGAGGGAGTTTATAAATATTTGGGAACTGTTAACAATAAAACATGAACAAATGCAAGTAATACTCAGTAAGTAATATTTTAGAAGACTTAAATTAATCCTGAAAACAGCATTGACATTTAGAAACTAAGTTCAATCTATAAGCCAATTTGCTTTTCCTGTCCTACTTACAGTTTTGGAGTAATTGACTTGCCCCAAAAGGTGTTTGTTAGAATACACAAGATGCTTCATGCTCACCAGATGATTTATAAAAATCAGTGCCTACCAAGATTATATATTCCCCATTCTGAAGGAGGTATGAGCCTCCTTAAAATTGATTACATGTCTAGATTAATGACTTCCCTTCTTAGTCTAGCAGAATCATATTAGCATCAAGCAGAAATGGAAATCAAGCCAGAAGTAGATAAAAATCAGGCAGCAACTGAATGTGCCAAAAACCACAAAAGAAACAATATAAGGTGAAGGATCAGATGAGAAGGCAAGAAATGTGGAAAATGCATAAATGTAGTTGCAAGTACAGAAAACTCCTGCAGCAATGGATCGAACGCAGGAATGGCTAAAGGAGAGGTGAATTCGAACCATGAGATGAAAGGTTAATATTGGCAGTCCAAGATCGTGGACTACATACATGATGGTTTGCAAAGTCCATTGAACATGTGGGAGAAACAGACAAATGTAGGTTTAGTAAAACAGAATTGGAAACAGTTGCACACCTTATTCTGGTTTTGACATTGTGACAATAGGTGAAGGCTACCAGCCTAGCCAGATAGAATTTTGTAGATTATTCTGTCATTTGTAAATATTAATGTAAGCCACAGGCTTATTCTCTTAAATGTGAAAAGACTGCATTGGATATTGAACTGCACAAATGTAACAACAGCTGTAAGAAAGCTAAGTCCAGCATTTTATGACTGTCTTTGATGTCAAAATTCTGAGCCGATATGTCTAGAGGGAGGCATTCTGCCTATTGATTTAAGACCAGAGCTAATTGCTAGAATTTGCATGTATAAATGTCCTTTATTGCTCTGGTTTCTGACCAGGTGAAATGAATGTTGGGAACATAATAACCTTTCTTGTGGGAAACAAATTCCCATAGGGATTAATTCCCACTTACTTGCTCTCTTGTTTAGGGCCTGAGCACGACGCGTTTGTTGGTTTCGCTGTTGGGTGCTACTTTTAAACTTGTGCGTATTAAGCGTCGGTTGGACTCGTGCTAGCTGGTGTTTGGTAAGGCGTTGTAATTATAAGTTCTGTGGCTTCAGTGGCTCCTTCTGACAGTTTAGTGGTGTGTCTCCCAGCCTTTGTTACTCTGGGAAGTGGCTTCTCCGCTGTGTTAGGAGCTGGCTGCTGTGCTTCTTTGTTGTCAGAGGCTTCTCCCTCCCTCATAGGGTAGCTTCCCCCTCCTCCTCCCTCAGGCAAGGGCCATTCTAATCTAAGTCTATCTCTGCTGGTGTAATCCCCAGGGTCGGCTCCTAGGGAAGCACATGTTAAAAATGGCTGAAGATTTGATTACTTTAATTAGGTGCCCCAGATAACTAGATAGATACTACAGGGTTCGAAGCTCACAAGTTAAGAGTGGGTTCGAAGCTCACAAGCAATTTTTGCATTTCTCAAGGTTAAGGTTTCTGTAAGGTTTGTGGTTGGTTCCTCTGGACAAGACCTTCGTGCTAGGCCCTTAGGGGTACTGTAAAAACGTTATACCTTATAGCCTTGATGGATGAGAGCTTTTTCTAAATGGCTTTCAGATGCTCAGGCATATCAAATATTGATTTTAAAAATTGAAATGTAGGTGACTTACTTTCAATGAAGGTGTAAAGTGGTATTTTTGTCAGGATTGTGTGCATGGTAAGGAGCCAGGTTGGTGTGCATGCTTGTGGTTTTGTGCTTTTGATGTCTTGCTTGGTGTGTGCTACTAACTTTGTTGTTCGCAGACCAGACATGCCTGGCTTAGACGTCTTTGTCGGAGCATGCTGGGGCTCAGATAATGGATGCTCCTTTACAATCTGGGCCTCTTTTTGGCTCTCCAAGTTTTGCCATGGAGGAAAAGGGGAGGAAAAAAATTAGTCTGCCTTTTGAAAAGAGGACTTAAGTTCATCAGGTAAGACTGCCTAGGAATTGGCCTTCATTCGCTAGTGGGGTTTCCTTTCAGATTAAGGTTAGCAAGTCTTTGTAGCAGGTATTTTTTCTCAGGGGCAGGCCCTTCTACTCTTTTGGCCTTCTTTTTTCTCTCTGGGCTGGGGTGAGCAGTCCTTTCGAAGCAGTCCTAATGACCTGTGTCTCTTGACTCAGACTTCCTGCTTGCTGGCAGCATAGCTCCTCTAGGGGGAAACTGGGGCTTTGCTGATTGGTTTGGCATTTGAAAACATAAGACAAATGGGTATTGGACATTATAACCGCTACAAGTTTTTTTTCACACACATTCCTCCTCCCAGTACAATGCCGGATGGATGTGCCTCATCAGCAAAGACTGGAAGCACAGGCATTTTTTTTTTCTCTCTGTGGGTTGGGGAGCGATACAGGCAGTTCCTTCTGTGGACAGAGGCACAGGTTTTATTCCGCCTTTTCTAGTGCCAAAAAGGGAATATACTTGAGGCCCATTCTGGATTTATCCATTCTGAACACCTTCATTCTTTGGATGTAGGACGTTCACGGTATTATTCAGTTCAGAACCAGTGAGTTCGAGATCTCAACAGTTATTTGTTCTCATTTTGCTGTGGCTTCTAGTGGGAAAGCTGTCTCAAAAAAAACTTTTCAAGTGGATTGGCCATTGTATTGCTTTTTGTTACTCTCATCATGGTAGGGAGGTTCCAGTTGGGATCAGGCCGCAGAGTGTACATACCTTCTACAAAGCATTTGCATGCCCTCATATTTTGCAGGGGCTCTTGGGTCTTGGTTGACAGCCTTGCAGGGCTGGTCTGTGCAGGGCATGTCTGCAGCTTTTAACCTCCTTTGAGCCCCTTTTTTCCTTTCTCTACCAGATTGTCAGGACTTTGTCAATAAGGGCATTACTGAATGACAACGGATGTAGACATGCGGTACCATAAATGTAGATGTTGATTCCATGTATTGCGATCTCCCCCTTCCCCCTTCCCCTTTTTCCTTTTCCTTTTTTTTTTTTTTTTTTTGTTTGTGTTTTTTTTTTGCATTTGCCATTGATAAGAAAGACAAGAAGTTAATGCGGCGGTCATCATATGATTTGTACTGACAGTTGCTGGCGCAGTCCTCGGGCCCGGACTGACGCCAGTTCTTCTAGCCCTTCGATGGTAAGGAAGGGGTAGTACATTACCATCAGACTGCAGCAATGGAGATCCTCGAACATCTACATTTATGGTAGGTACAAAACCGTACTTTTCCGTTAGCCTGGGAGCACCAGAGAAGTGTGAGGAATGATGTCATGTGAAGCAGCTCTGTGTTATGAATTTAAAGAGAGAGAATCAGAGAGCTCTGGGCATTTTGTCTAGAAAACATCCAGCATTACCAGCACTGCTTTGCTCTGTATGTAATTTTAGAACTGCGTTTTTTCTTAGATATAGCTAGGAAAGAAGATTAGACTAGTTTGTTTACTGTGATGTCAGAACTTTTCTACCATATTATTTTAAGTATTAATCAACAATTAATCAACAAAGTATTCGTTTAAGGGTATGCACACTTATGCAACCAGCTTATTGTACATTTTTTTAAATATTTTTTTCTTAACAGATCTGTTTTTCAATTGAATTGTACAGGTTATAGGTCACATTAAAGATGGGAAAAGTTTTGAAATGAGTTTTTGTGGGCTCATTTTTTTATATCACAAAAACCTGGCATTTTAACAGAGGTGTGTACACTTTTTATATCCACTGTATATAACTATAGCTAACTTTTCTCAAGGATGAATGATCTTGGAGGATGTTATATTAAGTAAGGGGATATTAAAGATATTAAAGATGACACTGTCTATTTAGGGGAGTTTGCAACCCCCCTTCCCCACATCAACTATGACTACTATTTTATCCATGTTGGCATAACTCTAATAAGTAAAGTCTATACACAGAGTTACACCTGCAGAAGGCAGTATACATTTAGGATTATAGGAGGTTACAAGGCTAATGACCTCAGGGTCCTTACAAGCCTAGCCAAGTTCAACCCATGTTCCCAAGAGTGTCTGGTTCAAGCAGACACTAAAATCAGCACCTATTTGCCCCTGTCCAAGAGGGACATAGGTGGAACCCTCAGAATGAATTTCCGGTTACCGATCCAGTCGTCCAAACTGCACGTAATACAAGGGTATTGTTTAACATGAATAAGGCCCTTGTTCCAAAGGTGGGGCAACTACTGAGAGACAAGTCTCTCTCTCCAGCAAGTTCCGTTAATGTCATATACAACGTTAAGGTCCTTTGAGCGAGTGACCCCGTGTGCCATTTGATTTGTGAATGTGAAGCATTTCCATTTAAGCTGGGTCAGAGATTGCTCTTTATGCAAGGCACAGGTTGCCTCTAAACACTCTGTATGACACAGAGTAAAGTGACAATGATTTCAGTCTGTCCACATAAGACACATCTTGAAGCCCCCGAATTTTATTTGTAAGGAACCTTTTGGTCTCTCCAGTTGCTGCAGGTGTTTGGAAGGGAACATACCAAAGAGAGTGTTGTACTCCATTATTGGCCTGATGAGGGAAGAGTACAGTGGGATTATAACCTTAACCTATTTTATTTTGGAGGCAGTGCCCTTACTTATGAGATGAGCAGTATAAAATGCCCTTCTTCCCACTGTGGAGAAATGGTGATCGAAGTTAAGGTTGTTGTCAAACCTGTGTGCACAGATGTCTCACCATTGACTGCATGCTTAGGGTATTGCTATTGATGTGATAATTTGCAGGAACATCACTGTAGATCAGTATGTATGTATGCCTTTAAGAAGCTTTCCAGGGGCCAACACAAGTGTATAAATACTGAGCATGTGTGAGCCTGACTGCCATTTTATAGTAAACTGTTGAGATGTAAACATATATGTCTGTGTAGTCTGTCAATCAGTTTGTTTATATTTTGTACTGCTGCTGTCCATCCTGATGTGTTTCTATGCTATAAAGCATATAAATGAGCTACCCTTCCTGTTCGTCATCTATATGGAGAGGGAGGAGCAACATGGTGCCAGAATGGGATCTATATTCTCCAGATTCGAGACCGAGAGGCACCCAGTTAAGATTGGGGTAATACACAAAAGTGAATCATCCCTACTGCACATATAACTCACAAAACAGGTCAGAAACAAATTTCAGGTATTAAAACTTGCTCAAATGATTTCTTATTTGCAAAATATGAAATGAAGCATTCAGAACAATCTAAATGAAACACAATGTCTGAAGCTGCGACATACTAATAGAAATATTCAAAATAACTACGGAAAATGTTTGAAATAAAGTCCAAGTCTCATAAAATGTATAAAATAAAGGAAACAAACATTTTTTTTTTGCTAAGCACAACTTTTTTTGCATTAATCAAAGCTATTTAAGTTGTCTGAAGTGGATGAAGTGTTTGCATGTTCGTGCAGTATTACATTACAGTTGTTTCAGAAAATACAGACATTTCAAAGCATATTTCACAAAGTACAGTATTTTGAAGAGTTTATTGTGCATTTGAATGTTGCACACATAGCAGCTTGTTTGTATGTAATTACAAGGGCCATATTGTTATAGTGTGTTTGGGCATAATATGTTGGCATGGCAGATGGATTTCTAAAATCAGGTCCATATGCGTTTGACAATAATATTGCAGAGAACTGGAGAAGGAGCAAGAGTACGATATTTTCATACAAGCTGCATTTTCTGATAAACATGACCATACAAAGGCATTTATTCTGCTTAATTTACCTGGGTCAGAGGCCATAGAAAGATAGCGTTCATTTGTATATGCACCTGCTATCTTTGCAGGAAAGTTGTACTGTGGCTGAGTCAAGGGAAGACCCAGAATGCTTAAAACATAAATTCAGAGAAATGTGTAACCCTCAAATGAATATTACAATGGAAAGGCACTTATTTTACACAAGGGATCAAAAGCCTGGTGAAAGTTTTGTAGCATATATAACTGATTTTAGAAAGAAAGCTAAAATATGCAGATTTGGTGATTTAAGGGATGAATTAATAAAAGACAGACTTGTGTGTGGTATCAAAGATGATACTGTGAGAAAGATTTTGCTTCATGAAAGTGATTTAACTTTGAATAAGGCCATTGACATTTGTCAGATATATGAGCTTACAGAAAAGCACACAAATATGCTTACTAGTGAGAGATGCATGCTTCCAGTAACTTCTAAGCCAATGTTGATAGTATGCAACATGTGGTTAAAAGAAACAGGCCCAAGCACATGGCAGCAGCTGTAACCCCTGCAACACTTGCTGGTAAACTCAGAGCTTTCTAGCAAATTCTAGAGTGCGCACAGTCTCAGTAAAGCACAAGAGTGAGTCAGCAAACTTAAAGAATGGGCCCCCACCCAGTTTTATTGCTAATTGTCATACTTGTGGTAGAAATCATGATCCTAGAAGAGAAAAATATTTAGCTTTTGGTCAGCAATGTCACAAATGCAATAAGTAGAATCATTTCAAAAGGTTTTGTAAATCAAACACACAGTAGAACACACGCACAGTAGAAGAAGTTGCAGTTGTTATGCCAAATTCCACTGTTTTTTCTGTCTTGCATGCAAAGAGTTCATTTTGGCAAATTTTGCTAAACCGAAAATCTTTGTTGTTAACTTCATTCAGTACTTGTTTATTAAAAAGGAAAATTCCAAGAAACAAGTTGATCAGTTAGAGAGCTGTGACTCTACTTTTATGTTGATGGTGTGTCTGTGCTTCATGAAACAGTCACTGCAGTAGATTATGGACAAAGAATGAAGTATTTTGTACTGTTCGGATGAATGGAAGACACGTAGAGCTCAAAGATGATACAGGTTCAAAGTGCAATGTTATGTCTGCAGAAATATTTACTGGAGTGTGTGCTTGTGAGAAGCTTGATTTGGCAAAGTATGCGAAGCTTGTTGCTTATGGTGGTGAAGAAATTCAGACTGAAGGCTCAGTGGTGCTTTCATGTTACTCTGCTGGGAGAAGCTACGACTTGTTATTCTATGTGGTGAAAAGGCACGTCCAGTCATTATTAGGGCTCAGAGACAGTTTGGAAATGGGACTGCTTTCATTTAATAAGGAAGTCCATCATGTTAGTTTAAAAGACCACTGTTCTAATTTCTCCCAGTATGTCTTCTGTATCTATGCTGATCTTTTTGAAGACCAACTAGGCACGCTTCCAGTTGTGTACTGCATGACGTTAGACCCAGATGTCAGCCCAGTTGTCAGGTCAGACCAGAAAGTTCCAGTAGCTATGCAGAAAAGGGTCAAAGCCAAGCTAGATAAAATGGTACAACAAGGTGTAATTTGTCCAGTAGATGAATCTACTGAGTGGGTATCTTCCATGGTGGTAGCTCATAAGAAAAGCTCAGATGATACCAGAATATGTAGCTCATAACAAAAGCTCAGATGATACCAGAATATGTATTGTTCCACAAGATTTGAACAAAGTACTGAAAACACCTAATCATCCAATGCGCACAGTAGACGTTTCAGTTGTTATGCCAAATGCCACTGTTTTTTCTGTCTTACACACAAAGAGTTCATTTTGACAAATTTTGCTAAACCGAAAATCTTCATTGTTAACTACTTTCAGTACTCTGTTTGGCAGGTACAGATTTTTGAGAATGCCATTTGGGATAAATTCTGCCAGTGAAGTCTTTCAGCGTGCAATGGAGCAAATTTTTTCTGGGTATCCTTGTGTTGTTATAGTAGATGATATTTTTGTTGGAGGTAATGGTGAAGCTGAGAATGACAAAAACCTCAAGAAAGTTTTGGACAGAGCTCGTGAAGTGAATCTTAATTTGAATCCTCGGAAATGCAAATTCAGATTATGAGAAATTATGTTGGTCATTTATTTACCAGTTCAGGCTTACGACCAGACCCTACCAAGCAAACAGTAATTCTTGGGATGCCAGCACCAGACAGTGTTCAAGCCCTACAATGTTTTCTTGGCATGGTTAAGTAGCTAGGCAAGTTCATTCCAGATTTGAGCCGACTAGCAGTACGGCTCAGCGAGTTAACACACAAAAGTTGTATTCTGGTCATGGTTGGAAATACACTAGAGAGCATTTGATGTCTTGAAACAGAATTGCCAGTCCACCAGCTCTCAGATACTATGATGTTCACAAACCAGTTACTCTTTCCTGTGATGCTTTGAAATTTGGCCTTGGCGCAGTCATTATTTAAGAGGGTCAACCTGTTGGCTATGCATCCAGAACTCTAATGCTTAGGTAGAGAAACAACATTTGGCAATTGTGTTTGCATGTTCAAAGTTCCATGATTATTTTTATGGTCGACCTATCCAGATCGAAACTGATCATTAACCTTTAGTCACTATTTTGAAAAAGCCTATTCATACAGGTCCAGCCAGATTACAACGTATGATGTTGAGATTGCAAAAGTATAATTTCAATCTTGTCTACACAAAAGGCAAACTTCTTTATCTTGCTAATACATTATCCAAATCACCCAAAATGCCACTTAACAGCATGAGAATGAGCAACTTGATTTTGAGGTCATGGAAGTAAGAAATTTTTCTTCTACATGTCTTGATTATCCTAGAAAGTATACAGCCACAGATCCAGTTCTTCAGAAGCTAAACCACTTTATCAGTTAAGGATGGCCATCAAAGCAATCTAGTTTACCTCAAGAAGTGCAACTTTATTTTCCTTACAGAGATGAGATTTTATCCAACAATGGTGTCGTCATGAAAGATCCGAAAGTAATTGTTCCATAGTCCCTGCAAAGTGAGTATATTACTATCTTCCATTGTGACCACCCAGGAACTGATTCTACCAAAAGAAAGAGAAAAGGACTAGTATTTTGACCTTCTATGTCACAAGATATTGAGAGAGTACTTTATCTTGTTCTGTATGTAATAGTACAAAGCCACATCAGCGGAAGGAACCACTTCAACTAAATTAGATTCTTGAACTACCTTGGTCGACAATATCCACTGACATTTTTGAGTGGAATGTTCAACATTACTTGGTGTTAGTAAACTCGTATTCAAATTGGTTCGAGATTGACCTACTTCCTAATCTAGTGTCCAGTACTGCCATTACTAATATGAAATGTCATTTTGCAATCCATGGTAATCTGCACAAAGTTATTTCTGACAATGGTACACAGTTTACCAGCCAGCAATTCAAAGGATTCACCAAAGAGTGGGACTTTATTCATGTTACGAGTAGTCCTGAGTACCCGCAGTCAAATGGTTTGGCAGAACATGCAGTTCAAAGTGTAAAAGAAGTCAAAATGAGACAATAGTGATGTTTTCCTGAATCTCTTGAATCTCAGAACTATTCCTCTTGATAAACATTGTGGTTCACCTGCCCAGAGACTTCTTTCGAGGCAAACCAGAACTATATTACCAGTCAGCAATAGTTTATTGGCTCCAAGTGCTAAGAACAACAGATCAGTGAAAGCCCATCTGTTAAAAAAGCACCTAGCCCAGAAGTCTTACTATGACAAGTCCAGCAAACTGCTCAATCCATTACCTGAAGGAGAGACGGTGAGAATGCAAATGGGCAAAGGTTATGATCAGTTTGGAATCTTGAGGAGTATTTGCCCAGAGCCGAGATCATACATTGTGGAATCACAAGGAGTAGAGTCTAGGTGGATTCAGAAACATTTGATGCCAGTGTTTGTGCCTATACCATAGCATTTAGCCTGTGAAAATAACTCTCTGTCTCAGAGTGAATTGTCCAGTGTTCCAGTTCCAGAGGGCGTTCCAGTAAATATCCCTGTTCCTGAGATGAATCCCAAAATTCCTGATCTGAGTTGTTCACTAAAGACTGTCCCTGTTGCTAAACCCAGTTCTTATTACTATATCATTAGATCAGGTTGCATTTCCAGACCATGTTACAGATACACGGTAACTTGGACATGAACATTGTGTTTGTTTCTAGTGTCAGTATTATTGCATGACTTATTTTAATGTCATTTCATTGAGGGCAATCTGTTTAAGAAGGAGGATGTAGATTAATATGTATGTATGCCTTTAAGAAGCTTTCTAGTGGCTTCCACACGTGTATAAATACTGAGCATGTGCGAGCCTGACTGTCCTTTTGTTGTAAGCATGTATGTCTGTATAGTCTGTCAGTTAATCAGTTTGTTTATATTTTGTAATGCTGCTGTCCACCCTGATGTACTTCTATGTAATAGAGCATATAAATGTACTACCCCACCTGTTCATCATCTATACTACAGAGGGACAAGTGACAGTCACCCTTGCCGAAAGGGTGATAATGCATTTTTTGCATTAAGTTTAAGATCATGGCTTTGGCGCCAGTCATTAGTCTGCGTAAGACCTCCTTACAGGATGTTGACATCACTAGGGGTTTCAATGATCGCTCCCAGTTTGCAGTCATCAGCAAACTTTGTCAGTCACAGTCCTTTAGTTTTAGCCTGTACTTCAGAGAAGTAGATTCCAAACAGTAGGGGGTCCCAGAACCGATCCATGTGGCACACTGGTTACAAGTCTGCTGGAGGAGGTGGAGTCCCCTGTTTTGACTGTATGAGTTCCATCAGTGAGCCAGTTTGCAACCCACCTGACAATATAAGGATTGATGCCCAGCTGGGTGAGTTTATCAATGATGCCTGAGTGGCGGATTGTGTCAAAGGCTTTGGCTAAGTCTAGGTAGGCCGTATGCACAGATTTGGCCTTGTCTAGGGCTTTGATGACTGTCTTGAAGAAGCCCACCAAGTTTAACAGACATGCTCTCCCTTGACAAAGCCAAACTGGGTGGGGTCAAGCATTTGGAGATTTCCTTTGTCTTTGTTAATAAGGTCCATGATGATTTGTTCCATTGCTTTGCAGATAAGGCTGGTCAGGCTAATGGATCTGTAGTTCCCTGGGTACATGGATGCACCTCCTTTGTGCAAAGGGATGACGGTAGGTGTTTTCCATCTGCTGGGATGAAGCCAGTGCTTAGGCTGTGATTGAAAAGCGTGCTCAATGGTGATGCTAATTCCTGTTTTAAGCCATGTAGAACACAGCCCGGGATGTTGTCTGTTCCCATTGAGGCAATGTTTTTGGTCTTTGAGAGAGCATTTAAGACTTCTCCTCAGAGATACTAGGTGGGGGGGGGGTAGGTGCTATGGATGCTTTGGGGTATATGTGACGGGGACAGGGGAGTGAAGTTTTCACTGAACCTATCAGCCAGCAAGTTTGCTGTATCCACAGGTTCTATATATGTAGTACCATTAACTACGAGTTCAATGCAAATCTGAGCCTTACCTTTAAGGTTACAGATATAACTGAAGTACGCCTTGTAGTTATCCTTAGTGAGGGAAGCTAATTTGGATTCGTAGTTAGCGTTGGAGGAATTCAGTATGAGTCTTGTTTGTTTCAGTTGAGGAGGGAATGTTTCCAGTTTTGATACATAATACTTCAGATAATATTGCCATTTTATATATAAATTATGATCAGTATTTGGCACAAGATTAGCAAAATTAAATAATGATGAGTACAGATGGTTTAATGTTCAGAGCTTTCTTTGGAAAGGCTTTTTCAGCAGATACTGATTATAGGAGACCCACACAGCTTGCTTTCTTTAATTTCATCCAGTACCCATGCACAAGCAGTACTAATCCCTGCAATGTATTTGCATTTGTGCATCAGTGTGTAATAGCTATGTGCTTTCAAGCCTTTCTTGCAGTAGGAAGCTTGAGTCTGCATCATAATTCTGTAGTCTTTGTTCACCTTGAGATAAGGTTTTCTATTTAGCGTTATTTCTTTCTTTATTCTTGTCATCAAAAAGTATCTTGAAGCAGTGACACACTGTCAAAAATTACACATCAAATTCTCCTTGATTACATGTTGTAATTTTTGACCCATCACGTCGTTCATTCTCTTTGGAGGCCCCTTCCATACCCCCCCGGGGGGGTTTTTTTTCCCGGGGGCCGGGGGCCGAAGGGGTTTTTTTGTTTTAAGGGACCCCCAGTTGGGGGGCCCTCCGGGATAAACTTTAAAAACCCCCGGACCCCCAACCCCCTTTAAAAAAAGAAAAGGGGGATCTAGGTTTTTTTTTTTCCCCCAAAAAAAAAAAAAAAAAAAAAAAAAAAAAAAGCAAAAAAAAACAAAAAAAAAAAAAAAAAAAAAAAAAAAAAAAAAAAATGTTTTTTTTTTTTTTTTTTTTTTTTTTTTTCTTCCTATTTTTTTTTTTTTTTTTTTTTTTTTTTTTTTTTTTTTTTTTTTTTTTTTTTTTTTTTTTTGTTTTTTTTTTTTTTTTTTTTTTTCCCGGGGCCCTTCCCCGATTTCGGAGCCTTGAAGATCTGGTCTTCATGCCCACATTACAGGGTCCCTCTTCTTTCGGAGCAGAGCCATAGATCGCATTCCTCATGGTCTTCCAGGCTATCTGACCACGATTTGCAAAGGGTAGTGAGTAGACTTCACAAGTCCGAGGCGCTGGCCCAAATGCTTCATAGCCCGACCATCAGTCAGTGGCTATTTCTGTCCCTCAATGTGTTCCTCCTCCGACTCCTCTGAGCTCGGAGCCGGGGCTCATCGGAGCCATGACTTGTCGGTGCTTCGGATCCAATACCTTCCCTTTCGGCTCCGGCTGCCTGCTCCGATCTCCTCTTTGGAGGGATCTTGGCGCCGAAGCCTCGCCGGCCCGAGGCGGTGGCATCGGACCCTTGTCCGACCCCGCCTCCCTCTCGGTGCTTCAGCGCCAGTGAGTTCTGCTCTGACATCGGCCTCGAGCTGTCCCTGTCGGTGCCGGGGTCCTGGTCTCTTGAGCGGGACCTCCGGCCTTGCCCGACAGGGGTGCCTTCGAGGTCATGCGGAGTGTGCTAGAACCAGTGTCTGCCCCACAGTCGGCCCGTCAGCCCCTCCATCATCAGTGCCTGCGGTGATTTCTACCACACACCTTGCTTCAGACCGCAGAGAGCCAACTCCTCAAGTTTCCCATCGAATTTCCTCCTCTTCCGAGGCCTCTCCTGACCCGTAGGAGAACCCCTAGGAAGAGGCAGTGCAAGAGGAAGCACATTGACTCCTGAGTCTATCACCTCTGACACTGACTTAGAGGAATCTGAAGGTTCCCCGATCCCTCTGAGGATGTCTCCTTTGCTGACATCCTTGAGATCCTGAAACAGAGGGGGAACTGGCCAGCCCTTAACCCTTCAGAGGATGAGTCAGTGTACCTTGAGGCGTTCAGCTCTCGCCCTTCTACCTCCTGGGTGTCCCCTCCCTTTGACCCCCTTATGGAAGTGGTGGCAAGGAAGGCCTGGACGGCTCCTGATTCAGTGGAATCCACCCCGAGGAGGCCGTCTAAGTTTATTACTGCCCCTAGAGATAAAGATTTTTTATCTAAAGACGTCCCCGTCGATGCCATGGTGGTGGCCGCAGCCACTAAGAAGGAGTTAGCCGATCCTTCGGTACCTGTCCATCCTCCTAATAAGGAATCTAGGACCATGGACAGGTACGGTAAGCGGATGTTCTCATCACCAACCTTTTCAATGCAGTCGCTGAACTACTTATGTCACTTCACTCGTCTCCAAAGAGATTTACTCAAGGATATGAGTGAAGAGGTAAAGGATCCAACAGCTGAGGGGTTCCAAGACAGAATGAACTCCCAGTTGGCAACCCTGAACTCCATCGTTAAATCCTCCATGCGGCTTATCTCATATGCTGCGGATGGGGAGAGTAGAGCCGCAGGCACAGGCATTGCCCTGCAACGTCACGCCTGGATGCGGCTGTGCAACTTTGCGGACCCTTTCAAGGTGTCCTTCACCAATTCCCCCTTTGATGGATCATCCTTGTTTGGTCCTCAGGTGAAGGATACATTGACTAGGTGCGAGGTGGAAGGTAAGACTCTCTCTGCCGTGGGAGTCTGTTTTTCTACCCCTTCTAGGCTTTATCCCAAAGGTCAGAGGGGAGGAAAGATGTGGTTTTGCAAACAAACCCAAGGAGTCTCATCTGACGTACAAGGTTGATTCCTCTCTAGAGGCAGAGGAGGTCCGCAAAACCAGGGTAGCAGAGAAACTTTCTCTGATAAACCCTTTCAGCATCCCTGAGGTGCTGCTCGGCTGTCCACCTTCGGAGGCAGTCGAGGGAAGATTATCTCTGTACCCAAAAGCCTGGCTTTCCCTTACACAAGACAAATGGGTACAGTCGATCATATCCGAGGGTTACAAAATTCCCTTTATTCACATTCCATCCCAACCCAAAGGATCCCTTCCAGACGTTCCACCCAGTCTAAGGGAACAAGCAGAACTAGAAATTTCAAAGCTGCTATCAAAAAGAGCTATCCAGTCAGTCCCAGCAGACCAATAAGGATCCGGAATCTACTCCAAATTCTTTTTGGTACCAAAAAAAACAGGGGACTGGAGACCCATACTGGATCTCAGCAACTTAAACAAGTATGTCAGAAAAACAAAATTCCGGATGGTCACGCTACAGTCCATTCTACCCTTCTTGGGTCAGGGCAATTGGATGTGCTCGATAGATCTTCAGGACGCGTACTACCATATAAAGATGAACAGACGCTCCAGGAGATTTCTCCGCTTCAGGCTGGGAGCCAGTCACTATCAGTTCAGAGCCCTGCCCTTTGGTCTCACTACAGCCCCAGTGTTTACCAAATGCACGGCAGTGGTCGCGGCTCACTTGAGACGTCAAGGATTCCAGGTGTTTCCATATTTAGACGACTGGCTCCTTACTGCCACCACCAGACATCAACTACTTCTATCCAGAGACTTCACTATCCAAACTTGCCAAGCTCTAGGCATTTCAATAAATTTCAAAAATCTGCCTTGTCACCTTGTCAATCTATTACCTTTATAGGGCTACATTAGACACACTCAATCTTTCAGCCAGACTTACAGAGCAGAGAGTGTCAGACATCTGCAAACAAGTTTACCTTCTCTTACAATGCAACAAAGTCAAAGCCAGACTAGTTTTGAAGGTATTAGGACTCATGGCAGCAGCTATCCCCCTTCTCCCCTTAGCTCACTTCCACATGAGGATCCTCCAATGGATGCTGTTTACTCAATGGTCCTTCCAACAGCTCCCAATGTCCCACACCATATTGTTGACTCAGTCATGCAAGAATCAACTGTCTTGGTGGATCACATCACCTCAGGTTCTCCAAGGAAGACCCTTCACCCCCCCCCCCAGTCGCCACGTTGACAACAGACGCCTCCCTGATCGGGTGGGGGGCATTATCAGGGCAGGACAGTCCAGGGCACGTGGCAACCTTTCGAGTGCCACTTGCACATAAATGTCTTAGAGATGAGACCAGTGCTTTTAGCGTTGCAAGCCCTTCACGACTTTCGTCCCACAGGGACTATTGCAATTCAGAAGGACAACATGTCCGTAGTGTGGTACATCAACAAACAAGGCGGAACCAGATCATACCCCTTATGTCGAGAGGCACTCAGACTTTGGCAATGGGCGATCTCTTCTCAGCGTTTTCTGGTAGCAACGCACATTCCCGGGAAATCCATTGTGATTGCAGACAAGTTGAGCAGGGCAATTCTCATGCCCCACGAGTAGTCTCTGAAGAAATCAGTACTGAAAGAAGTGTTCCAACGATGGGGCCAGCCTTGCTGCGATCTTTTTGCTACTCCCCAAAACAGCAAGTGTCACGACTTCTTCACTCTCTTCCCATTACCAGGCCATCCCACCAGAGACGCTCTAGTCCATGATTGGCCCCGGGGACTTCTATATGCCTTTCCCCCTTTTCCACTGATAACTAATTCAGAAAGCCATCGCCTTGAGAGTGACAATGAACCTCATTGTCCCTTACTGGCCTCGACAGATATGGTTTCCATTCCTTCATCGTTACCTTTTGGAGCAGCCTTGGCATCTGGACCCAGTTCCAGATCTGTTGACCCACCAATCGGGCTAGCTGCACCAATCTCTTCATTCTCTCAACCTCACAGCGTGGTTTCTCCGATTCCGACCTTAGCCAGGCTTCCCTTAATATTTCGCTCGGTCCGAGATATCTTGATAGCCTCTCATAAATCTTCTACCTGGAAGATTTATAATAGCAAATGGAAACACTTCTCCCTTTGGGCAACATCAAAAAAATATAGATTCCTTCACTGCACCTATCCAGTCTATTCTAGACTTTCTAGCAGAACTCTTTCATTTAGGCTCTTCTTCATCTACCATTAGAGTTCAGTTGGCTGCTATATCTAATTATCATGTAGGTGTCTCGGAGTCTAGCATCATGGCTCACAAGCTCTGCAAAGCCTTTTTAAGGGGTGTTTTTCTTCTCAAACCTCTAATCAAAGATCCCCCGCCTCAATGGGACTTGAACTTGGTTCTGGCATCCTTAATCCTTCCCCCTTTCGAACCAGTGGCTTCATGTTCCCTGAAGTTGCTTTCATGGAAGACACTTTTTCTAGTAGCCATAACTTCAGCGAGAAGGATATCTGAACTCCATGCTCTGTGCAGTCGCCCTCCTTACTTAGTGTTTCACAAAGATAGGGTATCCCTCCGTACTAATCCATCCTTTTGACCTAAGGTTTCCTCTCAAACAAACCTAAACCAAACGATTGATCTCCCCGTCTTTTTCCCTAACTATTCCAACAGGTCGGAACAAAAGCTACATTTTCTGGATGTTCACCGCCAACTGAGATATTATTTAGACAGGACTAAACAATTCAGGAAATCTGATCAGCTTTTTCTATCATATGCGGAAGGGAAATCGGGCCTTCCAGTTACTAAAGTTTCCCTTTCTAGATGGCTCACCTCTACAATTACCTTCATCTATGAGATCAGACATCAAAAACTACCTTCAAGACCTAGAGCTCATTCAACTAGGCATTAGCTACATCCGTAGCTTTTCAGGACAGGCTGCCAATAGATTCCATTTGTGCAGCAGCCACTTGGGCTTCTCCTCATACCTTCATTTCACATTACAAATTGGACATGGTCTCCAGAAACCGTGCCAACTTTGGTTCCACTGTTCTCAAGAGTCTGTTCTGATAGGCCACCCGGGATAAGGTGCTAGGGACGCGGTCCCATCCAGCAAGAATGAAGGCGAGATAGACAACTTAACATTAAGAAGTTATATACCTACCATAACGTTCCATGTTAGTTGTCTTCTTCTCGCCTTCTTTCTTGCGTCCCACCCTCCTTCCCCCAAGCCTGGACAGACCGATAGGAATTCATTTTGTGATATTCCTCTGGAAGAGTTTCATTCCCACACGTTCTACCACCTCTATTTCCCCCTTTGTTAGGTCTGGGATACCTTACACTCTGGTTTATATAGAGGTGGGTTACCCTTCTCCATACTATGGAGACTAGAATTGCTTGGTCTAGCTATCAAACGAGATCTGAGTAGTTACCGCCTAGCATTGTGGGATATAGGGGAGCCTCGAGCCAGTGGAATTAGCTCTCGAGCTTTAGTATTGGCCAAGTCGGAGCCGAGGATCGGCTCCGAACCCATCCAGCAAGAAAGAAGGCGAGAAGAAGACAACTAACATGGAACGTTATGGTAGGTACATAACTTCTTATTTTAAGCCATGTAGAACACAGCCTGGGATGTTGTCTGTTCCCATAGAGGCAATGTTTTTGGTCTTTGAGAGGGCATTTAAGACTTCTCCTCAGAGATACTAGGTGGGGGGGGGTAGGTGCTAGGGATGCTTTGGGGTATATGTGGCAGGGACAGGGGAGTGAAGTTTTCACTGAACCTATCAGCCAGCAAGTTTTCTGTATCCACAGGTTCTATATATGTAGTACCATTAACTACGAGTTCAATGCAAATCTGTGCCTTACCTTTAAGGTTACAGATATAACTGAAGTACGCCTTGTGGTTATCCTTAGTGAGGGAAGCTAATTTGGATTCGTAGTTAGCGTTGGAGGAGTTCAGTATGAGTCTTGTTTGTTTCAGTTGAGGAGGGAATGTTTCCAGTTTTGATACATAATACTTCAGATAACATTGCCATTTTATATATAAATTATGATCAGTATTTGGCACAAGATTAGCAAAATTAAATAATGATGAGTACAGATGGTTTAATGTTCAGAGCTTTCTTTGGCAAGGCTTTTTCAGCAGATACTGATTATAGGAGACCCGCACAGCTTGCTTTCTTTAATTTCATCCAGTACCCGTGCACAAGCAGTACTAATCCCTGCAATGTATTTGCATTTGTGCATCAGTGTGTAGTAGCTATGTGCTTTCAAGCCTTTCTTGCAGTAGCAAGCTTGAGTCTGCATCACAATTCTGTAGTCTTTGTTCACCTTGAGATAAGGTTTTCTATTTAGTGTTATTTCTTTCTTTATTCTTGTCATCAAAAAGTATCTTGAAGCAGTGACACACTGTCAAAAATTACACATTAAACTCTACTTGATTACATGGTGTAATTTTTGACCCATCACACAATTCAGTTTTTTAGCCAGGGTTAATGTTGATGTCAGAAGTCTTCAGAGACAGATCCTTTCGGCAGCCTGAACACAACCTTCATCCCGTAGCCAGACATTTCAAGACTAAGCAAGCCATCGTTCCTATACACCAGAGAGTCATTTTCATAACGTTATAGTTCTTTTCCAAGAGGCAGGAGCATCTGCACTTATTTAGTAGTTTGTACTGGTCACAAAGGTACAACAGACACCAGTCTGCATATAGCTAACCCACAGTCATGTCATGCTGACTGACAAAGCCATGGGATTGTACTAGAAACCAACAATCTCTAAAACGCATTTACAAGAAAATAAGGTTGTATTTTCTTTGTAGTATTCAAATGCCATAAACTGATTTTTGTATTTTATTAAACATCAAACTTCTAAGAAGAAAATCATAATTCTGCAAGTAATCAACTGCTACACACCAGCTGATTCATACCATTTGTGGACCTGCCACTTTGTTCTTCTTTCATGTTGCCTGGCATGCATTCCTTCATTCTTTCATACCTGCTTCTTTGAACTGCACTTCAGTAGATGCAACCTGGACCTGCCACTGTGTGATCTCATAGCCTGAATGCCAGTTAACAGGCTTCATTAGTATGAAACTAAATCAAATCAGATGCAGAACACAGGTCCTAGATAGAATGATTACTTTTGCTGGCATATCGTGCAGGGCACAGGGACTCTGATTAATACATACACCTAGCTAAACTTGTAGTACCTGTAGGTACCAGGGATAAACTGCTTCAATCACAGTGTGTTTACAGTGACTAGAACATCTTGCTGTGTTCTGGATGTAAGTTTGATCTGCAGTAGTTCCACAGATACAAATCTTATGGATCAAGTTGTCTGATATGCTGCTTTGTGATTGGTCATGCATATCTATAACCTGAAATTTGGACATTTGAAATCTAATTCCACTCTTTTTAGGCTTGTACCTGATTACTAGACTAACAACTCCAGGGGACTTTTCTAAGCCAAGCCATGCTTCCCATATATATATATATATATATATATACATGCACTTATAGGATGCCTCTGCCTACTAGAGACATAAGTGCCACACCAAGGATACATTTCCAATTCTTCATCCATTTCTCCAAGTTATACTTGAATTGAGTTAGGGGAGAACTCTGCTTTACATGGATGGGAAGCCTGTTCCATTTAAGGGGTAGTCTCTGAGACACAGAGCCACTGTTTCTAGGCTGTTTTAATTAAGAATATCATTTATGTGGCAGTTTTTTCATGTAACATTTACATTTGGTGATGTATCTGGCATGTTTTCCTTCTGCCAGGCAGCAGTGTTAGTGGTTCGAGGTAGTGTGCCCACACGCATACACCCGAGATGACAGGAACATAAAAAAGCTATGAATTATATTCCCAAACCAGGTGTTTGGATTTGTGCTCCATTGCTGATGATGTAGTGTAGTATTATGGGATGGCCACATGCTAAGTGTTCCAAACATTAGTGTGTGCCAAGGTCTGTTCTGCACAAGTTGGAGGTTGTTCAGATGGATGCAAAAGATCCTGTGGCACTTACACAAATTTGTTTATTTTTTTATTAATACACCATTCAAACAACATAAAAAAATCCAAATTACGTGTTTAGTCAATTAAAACAAACTACTCCCAACTATGTAATTGAATTTAAACCTTGTAATTATGCTAGGTCTCCTTTGCTTTCATTTTGATTATTCTTCTAAATAAGTTCATGTATGTGTGTTATTGTTTCTAACTTACAAATGTTTGTGTTGTAGAGCTTTTATCCCTAAGCCTTTAATGAAAATGGACACTGTTAGTCCCAGTTGGACTTTTCAATTAAACAAAAGCAAATAAGTAAATAATCAGTACACAACTTTGATACATATTCAAACATTTATATTGTTTCTTCACCCACTCCCAATTCACTTTATACCAAGCCGTGTGTTTTTTCAATTCAACCATCATTCTTGTAATGTTACTGTCAATGAATTTTACTATCTAATTAGTAAACATGCTTTGCTTTCCATATGTGTAAATGTTCAACCCATCACAAATTTTGCTAGATGCTTTTATGATGATGACAAAAACTCCAATATGTAAAATTGTATTTATATATTACAACTATTTTAGCTATATATACATACATATGCAATGTTTAGAAGCAGCTTTCATGTCAAATTGCATTTACTTGGTAAAGTACTCCTGCAGAATGTTGTAACATCATTAAATGTAAATATGTCCGCTTATCATAATGTGACCTGGGCAGTAGTTGAAAAGAGTCTGTTTAACCAGCTCACTTACCTGACTACCAAACCAAATGAAATAAATAAATAAAACAATTTATCCTGTGATCTATACCTGTTATATAAAAGTAAGCTGCAACTGTCTTAACCATAGCCAGATCTGTAGAAAGGGTGGAGTGAATAGGGCTGCTGCCTCAGCTGATTCATTTTAGGGGGTGCTGAAGGTAGAAAATCTAAATTTTTCCTAATTTTTAATTAGAACTTTTTTCTTTTAAGTTCCCTGATCCCACTTTAAGCAGTTATGATGAGACATCTCATGACTAATAACCCAGTAAGTCTATTTTATTTTGTTCTCTCTCTCTCTCTCTTCAGAACAGATAAAGCGCACTGATATGTTACAGCATGAAGGTGGGGATCTCTTTCTTAAGTTACTTTTCTGCTGCTATAAAGTGCAGTACAAAATGTCGCAGTCCAAGTGGGGTGGGGATTCCTGCCTACACTTCCATTGTTAGGAATCTCAAAATAGGGCTTTGTCAGTGCAAATCACTGTGTTGCTATTACTGTGCATGTTGATTTTTATATTTTTAATTTAGTAATACATTGTTAGATGCTGGTCTCCCCAAGCATTTTAAAATTGCGTGTTTTGTTTTATGTCACAGCTCTACACCAGCATTGCTGAGAGTGTATTTTTTCCTTAATTGTTTAATAGTGTATGTTAATTGACTTGCTATAAAGTGCAATGCTGAATGTAACAGCTCCAGGCATCCCCCCCCATAACAGCCGCAGCCAGTTTTGGTATTTATTACTAGACAGAGCTGTGTTATGGATGTTGTTATATCTCATGAAATCATCATATAAATGTGAGCAGGTTTTCCTGGTGAATACTTAAGTAGCTTTCTCTTACATTGTCATTGTTTGTGTGAATGTGTTTACTGCATACTGTTAGTTGGTTAATGTTAGCACTCTGACTCTTAACACTCAACTTCTTTGCTAAAGATTTCTAGATAAAGCAAAAAATAATCAGTGGGCAAAAACATTTTTAAATGTGAGAGTAATTCCCTTGACGTTAATAGAACAAGTTTTGCATTAATCTGTATTTTGTGAACAGTACCAGATATGAAACTCTCTCTCTATTGATTGACTGACTAATCCTCATTAATTTACCTGAAAGATCAAAAATTTTATGAAGGGCGATACAAAAATATGAGTCAGAAATGCAAAAATATGAGTCCAGTATGTTCTTTGAAAACAGGGCATATTAGATGTATGCAATAAGGCATGAAGAATTGTGCATGGTACCAATATTACTGCACACACAGGGATTGTGAAGCACTTGTTCATGGGCGTGATTGTGTCTGTGTCGTACACAACCTTGGTGCCTTATTGCACTTATAAAATGGGTGACTGTATTTTCTGCATTTGAATTTTGTATTTAGTAGTTTGTTTGGTAGTTATATGCTTCATAGTGTAATGTAAAATATTTCCTCCACCCATTTTAACTAACTAATTTAACTGTGTGGAAATTATTGGTTGGTTGGAAATTTTCAGGATAGTATTAAAGTGACTCTGCTCTCAAACTGTTGGGTGCTTTTAAACAGTACAGGTTATTAACAGGGGCAATCTCTATACAGCACATCATTCTGGTGTATGAGAGGAGTCAGATGAGGAGACCTAACATATCAGTAGCACAGTGCATCATAAACATATGTATACTGAATTTCAGGTAAAAAAGCCTCAACATTTTTACAAGATATTTTTTTTGTGGCATCTCCAAGAGCTATAAGACCCTTATGTGCAAGCAATAATCACTTTCCCAATGGTTTATAAGGTGATGTGGCTGATGTACTTGTTGTTTTTTATTCACAATGGTAATAATTTTAGTGGCAACAACCAAGACTTTAAAAAACGTATGGAAGCACTAATGTTTCCCCAACTTATTTCATTTTTACTGTTATGTTTATTGGTGGTGTTAGTGGGTGCTATCGGTCATCCATCATTCAAATTGTTCTTTAATGCAGTGCCAACTTTTTTATTAGTATTATTATTAATAACTAAGAACACTTTTGTGCTCCATGCAGGGTATAAAACCTCGACCCTGCATGAGGGCTGGGGTCAGAGCACAAAAACAGGACCTGAATGGCTGGGGCAGGTGGGATGGAGCACGTTATTTATCTGGCCATCTGGTTGGTGTGCCAGTAAAAGGAATGGACATTTTCTGCTCCTCAGTCACTTGAAGAGCCATGAAGAGCTAAGGGAGTTAGTGGGTCTGACATAGGCCACTGGTTGAGCCAGCTATGCATCTGGCTGTAAGACTAATACTGCTTGTGTGCTGTGGCTACCAAATGCATTCTATATTGGGATGTTTTTCTTTTACACAAGTGTAGATGGAAAATAGGAAACGTGGAACAAAATTCTTATGTTGCATTGCACCTGCCAAGGAACAAATGGAGTCGAAATTGTAAAGAAAACAGTGAAACTTGAAGCTGGCTGTGTTTTTTGGTGGGGGGGCTTCACCCCCCCACACCCTGATATGACAGTTTATACTCATACACATATGTAATGTGTACATGTATGTGTTTGTCTGTAGAGATAGAATTGGCACTATACAGGATGGTAAAGTCATTGGCATACTGTAGGAGTTATTAGCATCAAGCTGGATGTCACTACTAAAAGTTATGAAAAGCAGCAGTCTTAGAACAGATACTTATGACGCACCAAAGTATGAGATAAAGTTATGGGATGAGCAGCTGTTCCAGGTTACTGTATGTGCTCTGTTCTATAAGTAACTGCTAAACCGCTGGACTACTGTGTCAGTACATCCTGCTTGATGGAGCCTTTGTAGTGTGATTTTCTGGCCAGCTGTCTCAAACACTTCAGAGAATCAAGGAAAAGAGAAGCTACAGCTTTCTCTTTATCATCTTCAGTTACTATGAAATTTACTTATCTAAAAGTGCTGTGTCGGGGGCCCATTTTGCTTTTGTGTTATGCCTACAGTCTTTTCCATAGTTTCATACAATGGGTTTGTGTTTCAGCAACAGCAGATTAGATCTACATCCCTTCTAGATATAGAGATTGCAAAGGCCTTCCTTGTTATAAAGTCATCCAGCATAACATAACCTCAGGACGGGATGTGACTGATGGAATTATTCCTCGACATTTCAATACACAAAATATTAACAAGAAAAACATTTTTCAAAGTTCTTTGCTAAAAGTTCTTTTCTGTCTTGATAACTGCAAAAAAGGTTCGGCAGTACCTCACAAATGTATAAAATCAGAGTTCATATCTCTGGCTCTTGTCCTTTCACAGATACCAGCCTTAATGAACGAATTATGGTGGCAAAACCAGACTGCCTTTTTTTTTTAAACCAGCAAGTCATTGAAGATTCATTGACTGCTGCATAGTGTGCAAATTTCAGTAAACAAACTTGTAAGCCTGGTGGTCTCCATCTCAGAAGGAACATAGGAACATTATATCTACTATAAATAGATTTTTAGGTATCTACTGATCTTGAGCAGATTTCAAGTCATCCCTAATTCCAGGTGCACATTGCTTCCTATATTGTAAGAAAAAATATATTTCCTAAGAAGTGTAGTGCATCAGCAAACAGGGAGGGACTCATTCTTAGCCTTTTTGCAGACGGGTCTTAATCTGGGAACGGATGTGATGGAATTGTGTCTGCAGACTATTTGCACTTCTAGTTCAACCAGTCTCTCTAGCAGGCATTCTAAGCTAAGACTTTTCAATTCCCAGTAGTTGAAATCCAGACAGGATTGACCTTTCTCCCAATAAGAAAAAATGGGGTTATCCAAAAAGAGAGAGCTGTATATCCACAGGGTATTTGTATGTGTTTGTGGGTGTATATGTACCACCCTTGAATCCTTATAGTAATCTCCGCAACTGTAGACATACCCTCCAGTTAGACAGCTAGTGTGACAGTACTCAATATAGTAGTTAAATCATTGCTTATGTTAGCTTTGACAGTTGTAAACAAAATACTCGTCAAACTGCAACTAAATATCTGCAAGTGTTTTGTTCGTGTATGCGTGTGCAGGTGGTGTACATGTAACTGTTCATGAGTGTGTGTATGAGAGCATGCCTGGGGAAGCCTTTCATGTGTGTGTCCGTCTCTGGTGGTGGTGGGGAATCTTTACCTGTTTGTGGACTTCAGGATCTGCAATACTTTATGGCACACACAAATAGTGTGTTCATTTGACTGACTCATAGTCATGCAGATTCCCTGAAAATGTTGTTGCTGTTTTCCGAATATGCATGAATGTGAAATTCAAAAAGGCACAGTGCAACAGCACCATATATTGCTTTAGCGCATGCCGTACTGCTGTGCCAGTTTCTTTGTATGCTGAGGTCTATTCTCTTTAGTAGTACTATTTTTTAAGGGTAGGATTCTGTTTTTCAGTGAATTGTAACTGGTTTTAAGAAACTGTGCTGAGTAGACAAATTCCTGTACTACTGTTGTATGTCTGTAAAAAAATCTTTATTTATTTATTTTATTTTACATTTGTTTACCGGGAGGGTCCGACTGGACACAGATCCATTTTCAGCAGAGGCCCGGGGAGAAAAGCTCCATTAATAGTACAATACAATAGATACACATTCACAGGTTAAGTCATACACATTCACATAATACATGAGTCATACTGGAGTTCATTTCAGTTGAAGCCACTTACAATATGTTAATAAGCATTGACAGGATATAGTAGTACTATATATAGTCAGTAGCTCATTTCAGTTGAAACCACTTACAGTAGGTTAATAAGCATTGACAGTATATAATATTACTGACACTTCTTTTATAGTTGAGCATACATTAGTAACCTAGCATTTTGTATAGTAAGTATGAGTGAGTTGTTTTTTTTCTCATTTTGAAGGCAAACAGAGTGGAGGTGGAGAACCATGCCAGCATTACATAGTTGGGAGAGACCCAGTAGCAATGAGTAGTTATGATCTAGCCTGGGAGAAGACATGGACATAGCCAGTTTTATATGTAATGGGTTTTGAGGAGATTTTTGAAGAGGTGAGGAGAGGATGTTGAGGTTAGGTGATCTGGTAGAGTATTCCAGGTTTTGGCAATGGAGCATGCAAAGAGGGATTCGCCAGCTTAATTTTTGTGCTTAGTGACTTTTATGTGGTTCTGGTGTGTAGATCTTAGGTTTCTGGAGGGGGTGTAGGGCTAGATTAATTGTTGCAGGGCAGGAGTTTTCATAGGATGGTAGTAGATCTTATGTGCAATGGTAAGTTGGTTGAGTAGGAGGAGTTGTGGGAACTCAAGCTAGTTGAGCTGTCTAAGGGCTAGACAGTGATTGGATCTATGAGTGGCTTCAGTAGCAAATTTGGCAATCTTGTTGTAGCAAGATTCCATTTTGGTGAGTTCTGTGTGGCAAAGGTTAGTTAAGATTGGGGCAGCATATAGTAGTGTGGATAATAGATGGGTTCTCGCTATGGTGGCTTTGGTGTGCCTGGTCATGAATTGGCAGTTCCTATAAAGGAGTCCAATCTTTTTGCTAACTTTCTTGATTGTTTGGGCAATATGGATGTCAAATTTGAAATTATCAATTTCTATGCCTAGAAGCTTAGTGTACGATGTTGGAGTAATTCTAGTATTGTCGTTGGATATTATGGTAAAATTATTGTCTATGGGAGGAGATCTACTAGGGCTGAAGAGAATAAGTTTAATTTTCTTGGGATTAAGTACAAGTTTGATGTTGGTGAACCAATCTTCTGCTAGGGTAAAGTTATTTTGGGTGATGGTTTTTAGTTTGTCGAGGGTGGGTGCTGCACATATGATAGTGGTATCATCTGCATATTGAACTATGGAAGCAGTGGGTGAGGCTGATGCTATCTGGTTAGTAAATGAGAATAGCAGAGGGCCGAGAATGGACCCATGTGGGACACCTATGGTTACTGGTAGTAGGGGGACAGTTAGTTTTGCCACAGTACTGCTTGCTGACAGTCAGATAAATAGTTATTGAACCAGGATAGGATGGAGGAGTTTGTGTTGAGTGGCTAGCCTTTCAAGGAAAGGTTGACCATATCAAAGGCTTTGGATAAGTCTAAGAATATGGAGGATACGAACAGACCATTGTTTCTATTGTTATTAACAGTTTTGGAAAATGACAGCAATGCTGTGGTAGTGCTATGGGAAGGTCTAAATCCATGCTGGGAAGAAGGTAGGTTGTTCTGTTGGAGGTAGTTCTGTAGGAGGTAATGCAATAGCTGTGCATGGACTACTCTCTCTAGAATTCGTGATATGGGTGATAGTATTGCTATGGGGCGGTAGTTAGAAAGTTCAAGGGAATCGGCCTCCTTTGTGCAATGGTATTATGTGAGATATTTTCCATGAGTGGGGTACTTTGCATTCAGTTATAGACCTGTTGATGAGGATTGACATGGGATAGGCTATGGTCTATGCAGTAATCTGTAGGAATTCTGCTGGTAGCTTGTCAACTGATAGTGTTGTTGGTTTCAGTTTTTTGAGGAGTTTAGCGATTGTTTTTGTGGTGACTGGTTTTAGGGAGAAACTGGGGGTGGTGGTATCTGTATTGGAAAGGGTGGGGGATGTTGTTTTTGGGTGGGTGTTGGCATTTTGGGTATTGGCTAGGGCTTGGATAGTTTCAGTGAAGTATTTGTTAAATTAGGGGGATGTTGTCTAGGTTATTTGGCAGGGGTGGTAGGTTTTCCTGGGTGTAGTAGGTTATTCATTGAGGACCAGAATTTTTGAGGGTTGTTGGTGTGTTTTTCATGTAATGTTTTATAGTAGTTGGTTTTGTCAAGTTTTATTAGTTTTTTGGCTCAGTTACAGAGTTCCTGGTATTTTAGTTTTAGGGCAGGGGTTTTATGTTTGTGAAAATGTGACCAGGCTTTGTCTCCTTCTTTCATTAAGGACCTGGTGTCTTTTGATAGCCATGGTGCTTGGTTGGTTTTAATTCTAGTGGTCCTGGGTGGTGCATGGGAGTTTAGGAAGGTAGAGTTGAAGTATACTACAGCTTCATCTAGTGACAGATACTTTAGGGGAGTCCATATACAGGATTTTAGTGAGTTCATTAGGTTTTGAGCACTAAAGGTTTTTTTGTTTCATATGACCCTGAGAGAGTGGATTGCTTTGCTTGGTGGTGCCGATTCCTAATTAGGTATGTTGCTTGATGGTCACTCAGACAGTCAGGTAGACAGCCTGAGAGACGGGCCAGAGTAGCGTCAGACACTAGTGTCCAGTCCAAGATAGATTGTCTTGTAGAGGCTTTATCTGTTCGTGTGGGGGTAGTGCTAACTTGGGTACATCCATGGAGGTTAATATAGGTGATGGGATTTTGGCTGGTGCATTCAGACCAGTCAATGTTAAAGTCACCTGCAAGTGTAGTTTCTTGTGGATGGGTTGCTGCCATCCAGTTGAGTATATTTTCTAGTAGCTAGTGTTGTTGCCTGGTGGTATATAACCTCCAGCGATTATGATTTGTTTGTTGAGGTTAAGTTTTAGTTTGTCTAGAATTAGTTCTATGTCTTGGACTTCTTGGGAGGTGCATTCAATTTGTTAAAGAGGTGGCTTTGGAAAAAGATGGCTACACCCCCCTCCCTTTTTACCTGACCTATCTTTATGTATTACGTCATAGCCAGGGGCAGTAATTTCATTATTGTGGTGTTCAGGCATAAGCCAAGTTTCTGTTAGTACTAGGATGTCAAGTTTATATAGGGCTAGGAGGGCATGGAGATCATGAGTTTTGTTGAGTATGCTCCTTACATTTATGCTTAGAAGGAGGAGGGATGAGGTAGGTCTGATATATAGAGGATTGGAGTTTGTTGAGCATGTGATATTGCAATTGTTGGGCCCTGGATTTGTGTGAATGTCACCGCAACATGAGCGTTTTTGTAGTAGGTGTATATAGAGTTTGTATAGTTTGAGGACTGTTTTGTCTACTCTACTGGGCTTGTGGGGTTGAGGTTTGTAGGTGGAATTTCCATATAGATAGGAGGGTGGAAGAGAGGAGGAGGGGGCACATGGTGGTAGAGGGGAATGGTTAGGTATGGGAGCAGTGGTAGTGGAATCAATTTGCCATGGTGATGGGGGGGTAATATAAAGTTGTGTGTGGTAGGAGGAGAGCATGGGATAGTAGGAGGAGAGTAGAGAGGGCTAGTGTGTGTAGAAAGTGGTTGGTGAGAGTAAAGGACATATTGTGTTGTTGTGATTTAGGTTGTTGAGTATGGATGAGTGAGATAATGGTTGAGAGGGAGTTGTATAAGATGTGGTTACCTGATTGGGATGTGTTGTTACAGGTGTGGTTGAGTATGTTTGAAGGATAATTAGGTGTGTTATTTGATTGGGTGGTTGGGAGGGAGGTGTGGCTTGGGGTGTGGTGTATAGCTATAAATGTAACTGATGTGGGGGTGGGTGGGAATCAGGGTAGGGGAGCGAAGTGAGCCTGAGCATAGAGAGGGCAAATGGGATGAACCGAGCCAGTCCAGTGCTTGATAAAAACAATCAGGCAGATCGCTAGCAAGTACCAGGCAGGTCAGTTCCACGGGTAAATGTTATTTGGTGGAAATGCTGTCTGTCTTGACTGTAGGACTTTGAAGTCCTAAATGCTTGGATAGCTGCCTGGACAGGCTGTTCAAGACTGCGGCTGGGAGAGCAGGAAAAATACTAGTTGTTTAATTTATTTTTTAACTTCACAGTTTAGTGGAAATCAGCTGGCAGTTAGGGTATATTGGTCTATACTGCCATCTTATGGCCAAAATGGGGAATCACATGCCCCAGTGGAGGTTATCTGACAAAAGGTATCGAGACAAGCAGCCTAGGGGATGGCTGGTCCGTGCGATGTGCAAGCCAGTACTTAACAGTTCAGGGGCTAAATACAGTTGAGTAGGTTTGCTAGAAAACTCTAAAGTAGGTAAACCTATGTTTTACTCCGTTGAGTAGTGGACGTCCTTCTAGGATGGAGGAATGGATTACTTTGCTACCATCTTGTGAGAAGTCTTCAGGACTAGAGTGCAGCCAAGGGCAGCGTAATTATTGGTTATCCTAGCTGTAATGGGAGGAAAGGAACATGTAAAACACCATCTACACATGTGGAGTAGAGAGAGAGAGAGAGAAAATGGGGGCAGGGTGCTGGTATGGATTAGGACAGAGTAAGGTATATAGGTGCTCTTGGGTGCAGGTAAGAGGGTGGTATGCTTTACTAAGGTAATTCTACAATGAGTGAGGTGTGTGCTAAGCAAACAGGTTTACTACTAACACGTAACCAAAGAGGAGAGGGGAGGGAAGGGTTATACAGCAGGACTGAGACACACAGCACTTAAGGTCACTCTATACTTTACCAATGAAGGTTACATAACATTGTTGGACATTGTGAATAACAACAGTTTCAACCAGAAAGCAATTCCATGTTCAGTAAACACAATCACTTTTACAGTTTTATGACCTAAGAGGCAGTATTTAGAAAGCAGAAAGTACGCACAGCCCAAGTGAATGTCTTTTATGAGGAGCACTCTGTAGATCAAGTGGTAGTAGTAGCCCATAATCAATTCTGTATTTAACAGAGCATTTCATGTATATATTCTTACTACCATGATACCATCTGCAGCAGCTGGAAAGGCCACAAAAGTACCTCACAAAGAGGATTACTGGCCTCAAACAAATGCCCTACACTGACCACCTCAAAAACTCCAGCTTTACTCCGTAGCATATTGTCTACTCTGAGGTGATCTCTGCCTAACATATAAAGCTATGTCAAACCCAGAGCTGTTGGACATGCTACACCTAAAGGAATCCCAATCCCTCCAAGCTACATGCTCTAGGGACCTAAACCTTGTCACCTCAATAAACAGGACACGCTGGAGGAATAGATTCCTGTCCCAGAGACTTCCTATACTCTGGAACAAGCTACCCATCTATGTCAAGCAAAGTTCTTCATGAGCACTCTTCAGGAATAATCTTGATGAGTGGATGGGAAATAGGAAATACACCCCAGGGATCACTTTTGTGTCTCTGCTGGACAGTGGCACAGAAAAATAACTTTCTTGGGTGGCATAAGCTATGGTACCTTGCTGGCTAGGCTTACGTAGGACCTTGGGCCGATAGCCTTGTACCTACCTATGAACCTATAAGCTATATTGTCATAAAAACAAAAAAACAGAGTTTCCACAGTCTAAGAGATTATTAGTCCCCTGTGGAAATGCAACAGTTACTTAGTTACCAGGCTTGTACTAGCTACAGCGTTTCCTTTTTATGAATGGGGAAGATAGTATAATGCCTAAGGAAACTGTAGTAACCACTTCTGATCTGTATATTGGTAGAGCGACTGTGTGTGTGAGGTATTAGGCAGCACACAAGTGTCGCACAGTGGGAGCACACTGATGTTATACAAACATGTGTTGTGTTCTGCTTGTGGGGCTCAAAATGCAGGTTTAGACACACAAAATAGCACACTGCAGTCATCAGCGCTTCCATGCTAGGTTGTGCATGTGATTGAGCCTTCTCACAGTACATGGCGCTTGAGTTGCACAGTAACAGTAAAAGCTAGATAAGTACAGAAATACTAAGATGATAACAGTTCTAAGCTAAAAATAACTAAAAGAACACTGTCAATGCCAGGAAATGCTTTATACGAACTTTTAATCCACACAAAAAGTTAATACAGATTGAGCGCTTTCATCCCCTCCTGGGGATTTCATCAGAATCTGCCATGTTTCATTATTATCCCCTTTAAATACCCTACCCATTTCTGATGTCATTATTTAATTAGTAATGCAATTATCAATTTAAAGAAATAGCAGTCAAATACATATCTTTCACATACTTAACATAAAACCATCCTACTAGTACACATCTAAAAATCATACAAAAATGAAAGTCCAGTGCTTGATAAAACAGATTGCTAGTAAGTACCAGGCAGGTCAGTTCCATGGGTAAATGTTATTTGATGGAAATGCTGTCTGTTTGACTGCAGTACTCTGAAGTCCTAAAGGTTTGGATAGCTGCCTGGACAGGCTGTTCAGGACTGCGGCTGGGAGAGCAGGAAAAATACTAGTTGTGTAATTTACTTTTTAACTTCTCCGTAAAGAAGTAAAGAATAAGCTGGCCTGTGTGATATCCCTCATGCAAACATTCAGTCACTGAATTATTAAAGGAAATGTGTGGGGATTTGTGCATGCATGCTGAATGTACTTGTTTTTATTTCAAATTCAGATGGATGACAACACTAGTCAATGGTGTCAGGTGTTGACCTTCTCAGTCAGGCAGCAAGATCTCAAGTTTTTTTTTCTTTTTGTCATATCTAATGGTGATTTATTTTTCTCTCTCTCTAAAGAGCAAGATCTGACTTTTGTGCCCTTTTGCTTTTGGGATTACCTTTTTTACTATACTCGGGCAAATAATGTTTTTTGTCTCTCATCCCATTGTGTGGGGTGCATGTACCTTCTGCTACTGCACACCATGTCTAATGCTATAGAACAGGAAGATGATATTAAATGCAACTTTAGCAAACATGGGACGATTAACCATTGTAAATTTAAAATGGAAAGAACAAGTATATATAATTATAATATTATATGCTTATACTGATCATAAAGAATGGGAATGCTTATTTAATCCAATTTTAGACTATGTAGTGAAAAATATGAATATTATAAAAAGGGGAGACTTTAATTGTGATTTAAGAGGCAAGCATGAAAAGAAAGGAAATGATAGAAGAAAAGCATTAGAAGTTAGAAGATGTGCTAAGTTAAAACTTTGGGAGAAAAATTCATGGACTTACAAAAGGGATATGTATAAAACTAAAATTATTTTATATATCAAGAGGTTTAGTTACAGGAGAAGGGGGGTAGTTGAAACAAGATTTTCTGATCATCTTGCAGTATGACTAGAGATAAATGAAAGCAAGGCATATATAACAAATAGGCGAATGAAGAAAAAAGGTAATGTGAAAGCGTGAAATAAATAAAGAAAAAGATTAGTAATAGTTATGGGAATATCATATTAGTATGAGGACATGTTATAAAGATTGGTCTGAATGGTGGATGATATTTAAGGAAAACATATATAAAATGTTTTTACAGTGACATGATGTGAGAAAAGTAGAGAAAGAAAAATGTAAAAACATATAACAGTGAATTTGAAGAGTTAGAACATAATGATAGAAAGTGCTTTGATAAAGAATAAGAATTATATTAAAGAAATCAAGAAAAAAATGCAAGAATTTTTATATAAGCAAAGATATTTTTACAAGGAACAAGAGAAGTATTGATTTAATTAAGCAGGTATAAGATGGTAGTATATTGAAAGTAATTAAAACAGTGAAAGGAGAGATAGAACTCAGGAAAAGATCATGGACATTGTAGTACAATATGTACAAGAAATGTTTAAAGAAAAAAGAAGGTAGTGAAAAACATGGAAAGTAAAAAAAAAAGTTAGAAAAATAGAATAAGTTGGAAAGGGTGATTTCTTTATATGAGCTAGATGAAGTATTAGGACAAGTAAATATAGATTTGGCCGCAGGACAAAATGGAATAGTCTATAAATTGTATAAAAATTTAAAGGACTAGAAATAATATATATTTTAAAGATTTTGAATAAATGGTTAAATTAAAGTTTTATGTATAAAGAATTATGTAGTAGAATACTTAAATTCATGTGGAATAAGGGGGATAGAAGACAATTTAAAAAAACTGGAGACCAGTAGTATTGAATAATAATAATTATAAGATCTTAATGAAAATAATGCCTAAGAGACTTGAAACTACAATGGAAAATATTATAGAATATAACATATATAGTAGAAAGGGGAAGGGCTGTCAAGAATTCTTAATGATAATTAGAGAAATTGTGGCTGATATGTATCAAAAAGAAGAGAAAATTATGATAGGAAATCTTAATATGGCATTTAATACAACAAGACACAAAATCTTATGGAGAATAATGAAAGAATATAGTAAGTGAAAGAGTTAATAAATTATGTATGTCAGTGTATGATGATAATAATAATAAAATAAAAATACTTGTAAATGGCTGGTTAAGCCAGGATGTGCATATGAAGAGTGGTGTAAGTAAGACAGGGATGCCCCATTGAGTTGTATACTCTTTACATTAGTTACAAATGTAAAATAAATTACAAAATGAAGGAGATGGGGTATATAACACCTGAAAAGTTAAGAATTCCATTTCTGTTAACATATGCAGATGACATAACTGAAAAAAACACACAAACAAATGGCTAGAGGTGATAGGGATGATTTTAAATTGGGAGAAAAGTAAAGGTATAGGGGCTGTAGTAAAGATAGGGGGTATATATTTTACAGTGAATGAAATTTCTGTGTTGGGTATAAAATTTGAGAATAAAGATGCAAGTAAAATTCAAAGGAAAAAAACAATGGAAGAAATAAAATTGTCTTTTCTGAAGAACATTATTATCAGTCGGAAAAACAGCCTTATTTGATAAATTCAGTACTGATGGAAAAAATAACATATTTATTAAATGTTTTTATATTGCCACTAGTATTTGAAAAGGAATTATTCCAGATTTTCTTTTTTCATTTATATGGGGCTCTTGATAAAACTCCTCTTATAGTTTGACATAAGAGGAAGGAGGTTTAGGGTTAATTAACCCAGTCATATATGCTGCTTCATTAAATTTGTACAAAATGTTAAAGTGGATTAATGAAAAAGATGAGAGATTAGCTGTAAAATTGTATAAATATTGCTATGATCCATTTTGAGATGTAGTGAAAGTGTATAAATGAAATAAAATGTTACCAAGAAAAATATTTTTGTGGAAAATAAAAATTGTTGATATAGAAAAAAAAAGAAAAGTATGGTACACAAATGTAATGATAAAACATTGCTATTTAAAACCATGGGAAAATCTAACAGATGAAAAAATAAAGCTATAAAAATAAGAATCAAATGGTGTAATTAGAAAATAGAATGTAAATATCTGTTTGTGCAGACTGGTAGTAGATAAATTACCGGTAAAAGGAAATATGCTATATAAAAAGAAAGGTGATAGAATATTTTTACATTATGAAGAAGAAAAAACTACTGAACATGTTTTTGAAATGTAAAAGAGTAAAAAAGTTATGGGGAAGCTATGTAAAGAAGATTTTTCGAAGATATAAAAGAACTGGATAAAATCAACATGGATATGATTAAATATAGATATTGCAAGAATAGAAGTAAAGAATATGTTAGAATATATGTAAAGTTATTTTATGGCATATAGGTTATATGGAATAAATTAAATTATGTTTAATGGGAAATGGATTTTAGCAACAATATGAAGTAAAATCATGGAGTGACACCCTGACCCCATGTGCAAATGGGAAAAGGGGTTGAGGATGGATGGATGAATTAAAAATCAAATGGTGGTTATGGAAAAAAGAGTGGGGGGTTAATAGAAATGAACATTTAGCATGATTTTAAGGAAAATTATGAATACGTTTAAATATATTTGTATGTCTATATATTTGTACATTTGTAAATAAGAGTTCTTTTTTTATATAAAAATAAAGGACCCCCTACTTTTTCTTAGGTGCCATGGGATATTTTACATCCACCTGAGTTACCACCAACTCAAGCAGATGGGGCCCACGGTTTAAAGCCTTTTCTGAAAGATGAACGTTATTCAGACTGTCATTCCAGGAATCAGGCTTCCTTTAGTACCTTGTTTCTTTGGAATTCAGTGTTCTGAACTTGTTGTCTTGTATTTCTTCTGGCCTGTTTTGTCCTGGATAAGGGCGTTACTGCTTAGATTCATCCAATTGTAAAACCATCAGGGTGGATCCTCAGTGTTTTTGAAAAAAAAAATTCTTTTTTTGATATGAGAGAGGGTTGTATATTGTGGGTCACATATACCTTCCTGACATTCATTGTGCTTGGATGATGCCGTCAGTTCCTAGTTGCTGTTGGATATTTGGCTACATATGTATTTATGTATCATTAACAGTATAGGTGCCAGATCTGCACTTTTTACTTAGTTTGCAGGAAATGTGCTTACTCATTAGTTGGCGGCAAGTTTGACCCATTTGTGGCCCCAGACTTAAATGTTTTAGTGCGGTGCATTATGTCCTAGCTTTGCAAGCATTTGTTATGTATACCCTTAAGCATAACAGCTTCCAAAGGGGAAAAGATAAACTGGACAGGAAGAGAAGTTGTATCCATTTGTAATCCTACAGAAGATGGTCCCTCATTGCTCAGCTGATACTATAGAAATATATGTATTGTTTATTATGCTAGTTTTATAGGAATTCTAAAGTGATTTCCATCAAACCCCCCACTGCCTTGTTTCCCTTTGCTGTTTTGAGTTCTTTCAGGACTTTTCCTTTCTGAAAGGACTTTGATAACAGCCCTCTTATCCTGAGCAATGTCTGTTTTTGATTGGTATCCATTCTGTTTCTACATGAAATCTGAGCAGAAGTATTCATGTAGCGGACTTGGATTAATTGCCATTTTAGCTGGCCAACCTCAGCAATTTTCTTAACTCCACAACTACTACTTGTCTTTCTTTTACCCCATCATGTAAAATGGTTTATCTCCCTTTCTAGTGATACCTTTCTGACATTCCTTGTGCTTTGATGGTGCTTTGATAGGTATCTATACTGTTTCTTCATGAAATCTGAACAAAAGTATGCATTTAGCAGCTTGTATTAACTGCCATTTTATCTGGCCAACCTCAGCAATTTTATTAGCTCCACTATTTCTTTTGCCCTGTTCTGCAAATTGTTTTCTCTCTCTTTTTGGTGAACCTGTCTTATCTTCTTATCAGTCCTTTGCTTATGCGGACTGCTTTACCTGTTTCTTCCCATTTTAATTTGTTCACATTCTATATTCTTTGTTTTATTCATTTTCATATGTTCAAAATGAAAATGTTGACTGTAGACATATTACTGCTATGTATCTTGATCCATCCTCATTTTTTTAATGGAAAATCAAATATTTCAGATTTAGGACCTTAAATTCATGGTTTGCACTTTGTTTCCTGTTTCTTTACAGAGACTTATAGTAGCCTTGACCTTCTCCAGGTAAAGCATTTTTACTTGGAGAACCGGTGAATATATGAGCAGCATGCTAGCACAAGATGTTGGAACTCTTTCGCCTTCTTAAAATTTGAAGTTGGAACTGGTTCACTTATAGAGAGCTCAGTTTATGAGATTACATCTTGAAGCCTCAGGGAAAATTGTTTCTTTCCCAAGAGATGACAACTTCCCATAAGAAACCCTGGGTATTCTGGTCAGCAAGCTCTGTATCTTAGCCATTTTTTCCCTGAAAGTCCACAGTGGTGTCTGTATACATTCTGACAATTTTGTTTGTCGTTATGTGAGGTCATCCCAGTGGTCACTGGCCATTCAATGAAATTATATTTGAAAGGGTCTGAAATACTTTATTTTCCTTTGCTTTTGAGTTTCCTAGGACTGGGGATGGTGGAGGGACCCACACCCTTCTGTTTCACTCTTTAAGAAATACTGAATGCATCAGATTTATATATCATTTATCTGAAAATGTCCTGTTTTTGGACTGAAAGCTTTTTTAATTCACATCACATTTTGGTGAAAGCAGACAACTAGCAAGTATCATTCTGCATAAGCAAATTAGGTGTTGGTGTTATACTGGTATAGTTTTGCTTCTGCTAGTTCTAGCCCAAAGCTCCATTTGTGAATTGTAGGATTAGGAGACTGGTGGCCCTCAGGTAGATGGAATGAGTTACTATGGCTGGAAGATGGATTCCACCTGGAGACCTGAGGTGCAGCATCTTGTAGGCATATGTACTACAAATGTGGCAGGCTACTCTGTTGTCTTACTCACATGCTTCCTGTTCCTGTGTTGAATTTGCTTCATGATATTGCACTGTTTTTCTTTTTTTGGGCAGCACCTATAGTTTAAATGTGTATTCATTTCTTCAGAGATGAAAATGATTCTGAAAAGTGTTCTGATATCATACTATCCCTCTTTCCAGTAACATTAGGTTGAGTCTACTGAACTAAGTGACTGCTATTAGGTATTGTGTACCAAGATGTACTGAAAAGTGAATATAATATAAAGATCTTGTGACATGTTCAGTAGAAGGTAATTCTAAGGGTTCTTTTAAATGTTAAGTTATAGAATAATGGTTTGATATCAAAATTGTAACAGCAAAGTAACTTGGTTAATAGTACAGTCTTGTTGTACCTTGTGGGTTGTTGTAGAACATTTATTTATTTACCCACCTTTTGCTGACTTGGTTAGCCCCACTGTGTTAGTTGCCTCTTTTCAGGGGGGAGACCCAAGGTGGTATTCATACAGACTAGGGGAAATTTGTCCAGGGTTCTAGAGAACTTCCCATGGCACTTATCAAAAAGAGTAGGGGGAGTATGTTTTACTTCCACCTGAGCTACCATCAGCTCAGGCAGATGGAACCTCAATTTAAAATTTCATCTGAAGGACAGCAACTCAAGAGTGCAGCACCAGGTAATGCTACACTGCAGTGTCAGTAATGGAAAATGAACCCAGTCATCTGAGGTGGGACTAGAACCAACATCCTTCTGATATTCCAGCACCAAACACACGTGTAGTACTAACTGAGCCACTAACACTGACATGGTCCTAGTACCAACTGATTTAATAAGTAAATAATTCTGTAGGATTGAAAGTGTCCAAAATCGTAGGATGAAAGTGTGCAGACCCATTCAGACGTTTAAAAAAAATCAGGAGGATTTCTGTGTGACATGGTAGGAAAGGAAGCATGATAATGCCATATTTGTTTTTTTTGTTTGTTTGTTTTTTTTTTCGGTCAGGATACTGTGACAACAGGACTAGTCGCCTTGGCACCTTTTCTGCTGACAGTGAATCACCTCATAAGCTGATGCCCATCCCATAATCTCCTACCTTGAGGAGGTGCACCATTTCTTGTTGCTGCCATTGCATCTAGGGTGTTTTTATTCAATGTCACACCGTGCAGATAAGTGTTAATTTACCTTTATAGAACTAGAAAATTGTTCAGGAACGTCTACTCTTGGTTTATGCTTTCATTGACTTCCTCCATTCTTTTACCTGACTTAGTCACATCCCTTTCCCTTCCCACATTAAAAAAATAAATAAATAAATAAAACTTTCCCTCTCCTCCTTGCCTATTTTCTTTCTAGTAATACTACAGAGTTCATTGTTGTGATTTGTTTTTTGTGCCTGCACAAGAGACTTGATTCTTTTTGCTTCTGTTGTGACTACTTTTGATTGCAATGTAGGACAAGAACACAAAGCCATTATTTAAAAAGTGTAAGAGGCATAGTCATAACATCCCGACAGAATCCATATGAAATGTGTATGGTTTGTTTAGGGGGTCAGTCCTTCGTAGAGTGACTTCACTGTATAAGACCGAGGGGAAACAAGTTAGTAATAAATGTACTGATGCCTACCTAGTTGGCACAAAGTGACAGGTCAGCTGCAGAGGATCCAGATAATTCTATTAAGAGTTTGAGATCAGAGAAAAAAGACAGGATGGAAGATTGTGGTATTGAAGTGTGTTTGAGAAGCTGTCCCCAGCTAAGATTCCCAGATATTTTTCACCATGTGGGCAGATGCCTTGGATGCACCAGATCTCTTTCTAGTTCTTTTCAGATGCAGTTACACTGACCATCAATTCCACGCAGACACACCATCAAGTCAGGGATCTTAGTCCCCAGAGAGTACAAATGACTCTCCTCCAAATCTGCCCAAGAAGTGATAGTGTAAGAGGAAGCACCTTGACTGCCTCTTGGAATCAGCCTCTCCAGATACAAATTTTGATGAATAACAGGCTTCCCCTATATCCTATCCAGAGGATGCCACATTTGTCAAAATTCTAGACAGCATGCAGCAGAGGGGATCTTGGCAAATTGACACCATCTCCCCAGAAGAATAAATTTTGTGAGAGGCTTATAATTCCTCTTCCTCAGTGGCCTGCGTAGTTCCACACCCACACACATTAGTGGACATGGTGTGCAAGGAGCCCAGTGTCACAGACCCTTTTCCTGGAAAACCTGATAAAGTGCTGCAGACTCCTATTGATAGCACTGGAGTGAAGACCCTCTTGTGAACTCAGTTTTCATTTCCACTGCCACCAAGAGAGATGTCCCAAAGAGTGCTTAAGCCATCCATCTGCCAAATATTAAATTCAGGATGAGGGATAAGCTTAGGCGGAAGCATGTCATTTTACCTGGTGCATTTTCAATAAGAGCTACACGACTAAATTTCGGAAGGTAGGCATACAAAAGACAGCATATACTCTGAAAACATTTACCAGCTAGCATATTAGGAACCTAGTTAGAAACTCAATTGTCAACCACATCCTCTATCCCTTCCCTCACTGAATGTCTTATTCATAATGCTGCAAATGGTGCAGCTGGGCAGCAAGCTCAGGCCTAGCCATGAGGAGACAGGCCTTACTATGATTTACAGATTTTGCAGACTGCTTCAAGGAGGCATTCATCAGCACCCCATCTGGTTGATCCACTTTATTTTGACAGGGATGAGAGACAAAATGCTACAATTTGAGCAAGTTAACAAAATGTGATCAGTCATTAGAATCAAGTTTGCAGTCCTTCAGAGATCCTTTCAAAAGAATCAATATGGTGACAAAAATATGTTGTTTTGCAGATCCCAACAGTCCCACAGGGACACGGGTTCTCAAGTTAAAGGAAAATTGCAGTTTAGCCACTGCCCCAGAAGCAAGGGTGTCATCCAAATCACCAGGGATACAGGAGAACCTTTTGAGGTTCCAGGCAGTATGACTTCTGAATGGTTGCCCGACAGTCTTGCACTGGAATCAGCCAAGGGACATATTTCCCTGTAACTAAACACGTTTGGCCATCATGTAGAACAGGTGCCTCCACAACATTATATACAGGCACTACTTTATTCTCTTTTCAGAGATGCCCAAAGTTATGTCATCTCATCCAACTGCTGCATCACCCCACCAAATAAAGATAGAGCTATCCAGGTGGTACCCAGAACAACATATGTCCAGATTCTACTCCAGGTGTTTCTTGGTGGCCTAAAAGATGAGGGACCTTAGACCTATTTGTTAACTTGTCTTTTAAATCAGTATGTGAAGAAGGAGGAGTTCTGGATGATTATGGTAGAGTCAACCTGCCATATCTTTTCAGACTTCCAAGATGCTTACCTACATATTCAAAAAGTGATAGCATCAATGATGTATGTGTTTGAAGTGAGACAGTCATTATCAGTTTGGAGTCTTACCATTTGGCCACAGCACCAGGCTTGTCTTGTCTGCACCGGTCCTCCCCTATGGAATCTGAATTTAATTTCAGAGAAATTAATCAAGGTTATCATTTAAACAGCCTCCATAAGCCTAGTTTCTGCCATGGAAAACTGCCCTGTTGTTGGCAATCACTTCAGCCAGATGAGTGTCCAATTCATGCCCTGTCTTTCCAGTTTCCATAAGTAACTTTTTCATCCAAATTTACCCTTTGAACTAATCAAAACTTTATGTCTAAGGTTGGAATTCAGGCTAATATTAATCAGTATATCAATCTACCAGTTATTCCAGTAACAGAAAATACTGGTTACATTGATTGAATGTTCATAGACAAGGGGTTTTTAACATGATGATCAGTTACTTGTTTTCTTTTCCTCAACCAAGAAAGGTCACAAAATGTCTAAGGCTGCCATAGCCAGGTGACTCTGTGATTGTGTTGTTTATTACTATCTCTTGGTGGGGAAAATCATGAATTCAAGACCAAGTGTTCACTCTGTCAGGGATCAGACAACTTCAGTCTCCTTCCTCTGGAATGTACCCCTACATCTTATTAACAGTAGCAGCTTCATGGTCAGCCTTGCATACATTTGATAAACATTATAATTTGGACACAATTTCCTTTAGGGCCACCATTCTCAGAGGCTTGCTGGGTTACACCACCCATGATTAGTCTGGGATTTTGTCCTTTTGTTACAGTGTCCGGACAAGACCAAACTGAATAAGTAACTAATATGTTCACCAAAATGATAGATTTGTCTGGTCTCTGTCTAGACACTAGAACAACCCCTCACTCCTTTTCCCACCATGTTTGATTTCCAAGTGTCTCTGTTGTTTTGTTGCTCCTCGGGAATCTCTTATACTCTAGTTTTGATAATTGAATGTCTTCTAATTGTGTATGTTTTTTCACCCATTGCTGATCTTATCATTCCATCTGGGAGGTATTGTATAGGGGAGAAGTGCAAGGTTACTAAGTGAGTCATTGCTGGCAGAAAAGGTGCCAAGTCAACTAGCTGTGCTGCTCCCGTGTCTGGACAGGGACTAGACAAATCTGTCTTTCTGGTGAATATATAACTTAAGTTTATACCTCACTGTTATTGTTCCAGCTTTGGGACTGTGTTTGTTTTTTTGGAGTTTGTATAAGCTGAAGTGGATGTAGCAGCCTGCTAAGATGATCCATAATGAATTAAGTAAAAGTCCTAAAGTTTGGGCTGGTGAATTCATGAAAGCATTTCATACATTGCATCAGTGTTTTTGATAAGTATGTTAGCATGTTCACCACATAGTTCAGACATGTTGACAATTCACAGTGCGAACCAGTCACCTGGTCATACACATTCATTGTGTTCCAGAATTACATTTGATGTATTGACAGGGCTAGCCAAATGGTGGTGTGAAATTGGTTCAGCGGATTGTCCTTGAAGTAACAAGTGCAACAATGAAAAAATGAGGTTGTGATTGGATGGATGGATGTGATGTGTTGGTAAAAAAAAACAGTCTGCTACTTATATTAAAATTGTATGTTGCACTAGTGTACAAATCGGCTGTCAGTTTTGCACTGCCAAATCTAGGTGGCAGTGCATTGGAAAGCTGAGGGCAGTTTTATTTCATAGCATAGTATGTGCTGCAGTAGGGCAACCACGGTGGTGCAGCTGTTAGTGTTGCCGCCTCACAGCAAGAGGTTCTCCGGTTCAATCCTCAGCTGGGGTGCCTTCTATGCGGAGTCTGCATGTCCTCCCTGTGGTCGTGTGGGTTTCCTCCGGGTGCTCCGGTTTCCTCCCACATCCCAAAGGCATGCTGTAGGTGGATTGGATACTCTAAATTTGCTATAGGCGTGAGTGCGTGCATGTGTGTGCCTTGTTTGGAAGGTGGGCGCCGGGCTGGCAACTCGACACCGTAAAACTCCACTGCCAATCATGAGCGGACAGGTGATCTGCTGTGGCGACCCCTAACCGAGCAAAAGCCGAAAGAAGAAAACGTATGTTTTGCAGTGTTGGACATCATCCTGCACAAGCACCGTCAGTGTAATTCACAAAAATTGGCCTTGGAAATCAAAATATAAATATGCTAAATGTGTTAATGTCATATCAGTGTTTATTTTTAGGAGGTATATTTGAGTGCCTATCCAGCCTTATACATTATAGTTCAGTTTACACAACCTGCACACCAAGGGTGCTAGGGAAGCGACATCAACTATGGTATGATGATGATGATGATGATGATGTGATGGGCTGGGGATGACTTTGGCTAAAAATGTGTCATAGAAATATAGATGACTTGGTGATGTGAACATGGCTATCTTGGTAAAACCTGTTTGAAAAGGCCGTATTGGGAATTTTGCTTACATGTTAGTATGGGAAGAGTTATAGCCAAGTGTGTGTGATACTTCTGCTTATGATGTTTTACAGAGTACAGCGTACCTTACTTGTACACATGCATATCATACAAGCGCCAAGAAGATTAATGCATGTGTTCTAGTACACTTCAACATTTATTATGGTTACAGGAGCAGTGTTTGGAGTACCTGACAAACAGCATCTCTTTGCATTTTTTACAGACACTGCAGGCACCCTGTCTTATCAGTTCAGAAATCTAGATGAGCATTTTGTACTTTGTACTTTGGTACAGTGTTTTGTTCTACTGTGCCTATATGTGCTTTTTTTTATAGCACGTTTTGCACAGGGGTGGGATTTTGGTTTGTCATATGCCTACTACTCATACAGTTACTTGGGCATGTTGCTCTTGTACTTGTGCTCCAAGTTGTGTGTCTCTTGCATCCTGTCAGTGCACTACAGTACGCCTTAAGTTCTGTACATTGGTGCTTATTCACTGCTGTTGTAAACTGTGCTCCGCATATTATTCTGTTTTGTGTCCTAATTTTCATAGCTGCAGTGTAAAGCAAATTTTTGTGGTAAGATATGGTACTGTACTGCTATGGATGTATACCTTTCTTTTTATGGCTTGCAGAGGCCTGTATTGTAGACATTTTTTTGGACATACTCCCTAGACACGAGGGACTAACTTTGTGAATCTCACCTTCAGTATCTTTTATTTGAAAACTTTGTTCCTTGGAAAATGGAAATCATGTTTACAATAGGAGTAGCCTCCCAAAATGTCATGGTAGTCATATAAGAGTTGGAGACACTTGGGAGTAAAAGAGAGATTTTCTTCACAAAAATCAGGCCCATTTCTGGAAACAAAACAAAGAAAATATATTCCTGCTGTAACACTGCATACATTTAAAAGGAGAGGGAGATAGAAGGAACTTGATCATCTTTTTTCTTATCAGTATTATACTTAACTATGTGATGTTGTTAAAATCTTGCATATACGTTAATGACACATTTTGTTCCAGCCTCATACACGCACAAAATATATCTATGCATATTCATGTAATGAGATTTTCTCTCTCTGCACTTTTATCCTCTTTCTGTACAGTCTAGTTTTAGTACATTACTGTTTGAGTCAGTAATGTGGCAGTCTGCTGGAACATGAACTAAGAACTTGAGCCCACCCACTGAGCCCCTAATGGAAGTCAGTATCTATATATTACAGAATATGATCTGCAGTTCCATTAAATGCTTGACACCTCTGGTCACAGCGACATTATTCAGAGAATCAGGTTTGCAATAAAAAGGTTAGTGCTTACTTCCTATGAGAATAAAAATTGAAGAGTGATACTGCAATTTGCTCAAAGCAGAGATGGCAAATTAACAGTGCATGAAATAAAATATTCATGATTCAAGTTATAAAATTTACACTAAATTATTGAATCAGTTTGGCCATAATCATTAAACTTCTTCCCAAAGTCTGTGGAGAGGAAATTTCTAATAATCATTCATTTAAAAGAATTATTAATTCTGGAAACATCATTACTTTCCTTCCCCCTCCATCTCCTTTTTATTCAGTCAGCTTAGTGCAACCATATTGTCACCTTAAATATGTTATTACTTTTCTTTTCACTGATGCTCATCTCAAATACATAAAATGTCTTCCTGTATATATTCTAGTATCCTTTGTGTTCATTTTGAAATTGGTGATGAGAGAAAAACGTAGCTATAGTGCATTATAAATAAAGGACTAGAATGAGTAATGCTTTAGATTACTGACTAACAAAAGATGTTTGTCATTAACTCACTGCTGCAGTAGCCTAAACTGTATGGATTATATCCTGTTTAGATCTAACAGCTGGCGAGTATCCAAAGCTGTAGGGCAACTTCTACACACCCAGACTGTTGATGGCTCGATCACTGCTGGAGAAGATCAGTAGTCTGGGGTTCATACCCCTTTCAACTTTCTTGCTGCAGAAATGCTCCTTTTGTAGGCTTCAGGGGATCAACAGCCTGCTAGCTCTTTTCCTTTGCTAGGCAGATAGGTCCCCTTTGAGAAAAAAACTTCCACATTTATTACTTCTCTTTGCACTACAGTGAAATGTATGACAAAAACTGTATTTTTTGGCTAGGTTTTAAATTTTATGTTACTGTCTGATGGCACTCTTGTCAGATAACGGAGGTTGCCATGTCAAAATACTTCCACTGCAAATTTTGTTTTAAACTATTTTTAAAGACTTTTGCTGCCTGTATCTAGGGGCTAAGGCTGTTCTTTTTGTGTCTGCTATTATATATTTTGGCTGAAAACACTACTTTTTTGTTGTTTCCTTGTTACCAACTTCTTCAAGATTCTCTAAACAATTTTCAGGTTCCTTTTCTAGCAGAATCATGGAGCAACCTAACAATTTGTTGGTTCTTCCCTCCTACAGATCCAAGAAAAAGGAAAAAATAGAGATCCTTTGTCAAAATACAACAGGATCGTTCTTTCCATCATTTGCTGGTGGGTTGTCCTGCAATGGCCATTTCAGGTTCCTCAGACATAAACCTTCTTCCCTGAATCCCACTGGTGGTGTTCCTTCAGCCTCTGAGGACAGGGAGTTAGACACTTCCTTTGCAGCTTTTAGAATGTCCTGTGTGGGCGTAGCAGAACCACTGCTGTTCACAAAGGAGGTAGTGGGAAATGCATCCCTGTGTGTGAGGCAGGATACCTGATTCCCAGGCTGGTTTTCCTGCTTCCAGTCAGACTTCTTCCAGGAACTCACCATAAAAAAGAAATAGAAAGTTAAACATTTTCTCCCAGTATCAGTTTCAGCTGACGAGGAAGATTTATTGAACTTTGCCCAGGGATTATTGCAGGCTCTTAAGCCCTTACATTCTGAAATTTTTTCAATAATCCTTTTTTGGTGGTGAAAGAAAAATAATTTCTTCTGCTTCTGTAGATTGCCAGTCTGAAGAACAGGGAATGGATTGGGAGGAAACACATGGTCCGTCCAGTGTTGTCTTTTCTATCCTTCTCAACTGTTGGTTATATCTGATCAACCAGATCTGAAGCCGGCAGCATTTAGACTTTTGGATCCTAAGCTGAAGCTTGTCATGGTGGGGGGCACCCATAATGTGCCCCCCGCCCTAACAAATCCCCAGGTCCAATTTCAGCCATACATGTCTCCAAAGCTCAGCACAGTTTGTGATGAATTTTTTGGAAACATTGTTTACATAAGTACACTCTTTAGTTTTTCTTCTGTCAGAGTGTTTGCTGTCTGTCTTTGCTATATTTTCTTCTCCTTGTACCATTTTCTGAAAGCAGTTCTATACTGATAGAGTACGCATTCACACATACAAAAAAGAAAAGAAAATCTGTACATATTTTGAAGTATGTGGTGTAGTCACCACAATAAACAGGATATGCTGGAGGGATAGATTCCTGTCCCAGAGACTTCCCATCCTCTTGTTAAGCAAAGTTCATCACTAGCACTCTTCAAGAAAAATCTTGATAAGTGGATGGGAAATGGGAAATACACCCCGGGGATCACTTTTGTGTCTCTGCTTGACAGTGGCACAGGAAAATAACTTTCTTGGGTGGCGTAAGCCAGGGAACCTTGTTGGCTAGGCTTACATAGGCCCTTGGGCCGATAGCCTATTACCTACCTATGAACCTAAGTGAATGCTTATTCTGCATCTTAATTTTGCTGTAGTTAGTTTTGAGGTAGTAGTGCTGGTGTGCTGCTTTAAACATTGTTTTTTTTGCCTTGTGTGCTGTTATTGTAGTTATTGTTGCTGATTACTCCTCCTTGCCTTGTCCGAAAAGGCTTCATGCCTTAAAAAGTATTCTGCTTGTAGACAGAAAGTTCTCCTTCAAGACCCTGGTACTAAATGTGTATATTTTCTCAGGGCAGCCTACCTTGGAGAGGAGCTGAGAGGTTGGTGTTGGTGCCTTAGGGTTTGGATCAGCACTAAGAGAGACTGATTCATCCATTCTCCTCAGTGGATTGGTGTTAGGTAGCTTGACCATGGTGTTGGCTTCAGAGCTGAGTCGACAGCATCCCCAGAGGGTCTCTCATCTGGATCCTAGGAGGAACCCCTTCTGGATCAGTCTCGGCTTCAGCCTTCAAAGAGTTTGAAAGGATTTTCTCATTATCCAGAGAAGAGTTATCCTGTCCTCACTCAGGTCCATTCTGATCCCTTCTAGTATCTGTGTATCCTCTACTACATCATCCTGTTTCTCAGGAACAACCAGCTTCAGTGGGCCCTCCACAAGGTTCATGAGCTGAGTTCCCCATCAGTTTCTGAATATCCCTCTGATTGTCCCACTGTGGAAGAGCACAGGAAGCATTTATGTCAAAGAAGGAATTTAGACTCCCCACAGAGGTCTCTCATTGAAGTTATTAATTCTGATAAAGTGGAGGGTTCCCCTAAGTATCTCTGGAAGATGCCTCTTTTGGAGATATCCTGGAATTACTTCAGCAAAAGAAGGGCGTGGTCTATTGATGCCCCCTTCCAAAAGGAGGCTGTATTTCTCAAGATCTTTGTAGCTGGTATATCTAACTCCTTAGTGGTCGTCCGGTGGACAAGCTTATTAAACTAGTGTACCGGCGAGCACAGAAGAAGCTTGATGTGGTGGAGCCCATAACCCACAAGCTGACAAAATTTTAGTTTCCCTATGGAACAGACCTCACTGGAGCAAGGGTCCTGCAGTAAATGCCATTGTGGTAGCAGTGGCTACGAATAAACAGCTCACAGAGGAGAGTTTTCTGTTCAGCTTCTAAACAAGGGTGTTTTTGGCTTTGGGCAATTCAGAAAGCAAACTTGCGCTTCAGCGACATTTGACCTATGTGCACTGAACTATCTAGTGCATCCGATGACATCTCAGAGGAATTTGAAAAAGGAGCTTTCCAAGTATCTCTCTGGTACTGTGACTACAGAGTCCTGAAAAATGGTGGATTCCCAGTTGTCATCCTTACTTTACATTCATTTGTATCCCTTGCACCTCTTATCCAATGTAGTAGATGTCACATCTAAAGTCTCAGGCAACAAAATTGCTATATAACAACATGCATGAATGCAATTCTGTGATTTTGCAGAGAATTTCAGATTCCTTTTAAATGCCCCCTTCTGATGGGTCCACTCCTTCCTGGCCCAAAGTTAAACATGCGCTTACTTAAAAGTTAACAAGAGGGCAAAAATCCTGTCTGCTTTTGGTATCTGCTTCTCTACCCCTCAAAGGACATTTTCACAGAACCAAAAGAGTGGTAAAAGGTTATGGTTCCAAATGTCTCAGGTTTATGTGCATGACTGTTGTGGAGACAGATCCATCTGGAGCAGAGGGAGAAGCAACAACAATGGAAATTGCCCTTGAGGCAGAGGTAGTCTGCAGAACTAAGGGTTTTGAAGCCATTTTGCAGCCAAACCCTTCCAGTAGTTGGATAGTCCACCATTAAAGTTCATTTGGCAGCTATTTGGAATTTTCACATTGGTGAAGACCATACTTGAAGTGATTTGTTAAAACTCTCCAAGGCCTTTTTGCTGGGCACCTTCCTCCTATGACTTCCTTTAAGGGACCCTGTTCCACTTTGTGAAATTATTATTTTACTTAAAGCTTTGATTAAATCCCCTTTTCAGCCTGTGGCTAAGGCAGAGTTGAAAGTACTTTCTAAGAAAATACTCTCTTTGATGTTGGTTACTTCAGCAAGGAGAGTTAAGAGCTTCAGGCCATGTTGTGTAAACCATTATGTCTGGTGTTTCACAAAGATAGAGTTTCTGTGTGGGCCACTCCTAATTTTCTCCACAGAGTTGCTTCTGACTCTGCTATTGAATGAGGAAATTAGCCTGCCAGTTTTATTTCCCAGTTTTTCAAACAAGAGTGGACTGTACCTTGCATTTGTCAGATGTTCATCATCATCATCAGTTATGGTTCTGTTTGCACCAAACTATGGACCTCAGGAAAACTAACCAACTTTTTCTCTCCTTCTGTAAAGCTAAGTTGGGAAATAGTTCTCTAGTGTCACATTATCCAGGTGGTTGCTGATTGCATTATGTTTATTTAAAGAACCAATGGACTATTTCTACCATACAAGCCTAAAGCTCGTTTTACTAGGACTGTTGCCACTTCTGGAGACTTTCTTTTCTAGAATTCATTTGATGAAATTTGTTCTACTTGTCCGCGATGCACACATTTATTGCCCAGTACAAGCTGGACCTTGCAGTCTAGGTCTTGACCTTTGTTTGGCTGCACTGTAATCCAGAATATCCTTAGTTGAGTCCTCCCAGGGTTTGTAGTAGCTGGGGATTCTGTCCCAGCAGTTGAGATGTATGAGAAAGACAACATTGGATATGAATGTTATGTACTTACCACAACATTGCATCCATGTTGTCTTCTTCCGTCAATCTTAACTTTCCCTCCTATCCTTCTTTCAAATTGTCATTGTCTTGGGCTCTCAGTTGATTGTACTTTATCTGACCAGAGCTTTGTCGTACTTAGTCTTTGAATAATCTGTTGTCATTACAGCTGCTTTTTTAACTTGTTAATGTGATATAGGAAAGGTTGTAGGTTCATAGGTGTATGCTTGGCTAATGACAGCTAGGGCCCTTATAAGCCTAGCCAAGCAAACCCAATGTGACCAACAAATTTGATTTTATGTAGGGGTGATTTACTGACTGCCTCTGTCCATCAGAGACATACAGACCTGATCAGAGGTGAATTTACGATTACTGATAAATTGGTCCAAGTTGCACTTCAGTAGGGATAGGGAGGAACTCTGCTTTACATGGATGGATTGCCTGTTCCAGAGAATGGGAATTATCTGAGAAACATTTCTGTCCTGTTTATGGCACAAGCTAAATTAAGGTCTTTTAATCTAGTAGTTCTGATGCTGTTTATTTTACAGATGTGCAAAAGGTTTATCAAAACGGTCCAGGAATGCCTTGTATGCCAGGTAAAGATCACCTGTCAGAAGAATGTATGATAGTGAGTAAAGAGACAGAGCTTTAAGACAATGACATAGGACGTTGTGTTTTCTTGCAAAAAGAATACAGGGCACAGCCTTTGTGGCTGTTCCAGTTGCTGCAGGTGTCTGCTCAGGTATGTGCTGAAGAGGACTTTATGATGGGCCTAATGACAGCCGAGTGCAGTGGTATAATGCCCCAGGCAAACGTGCAAAATTTATAGCAGCACAGAAAATTAACTAATGCGTCCTCTGGCCAATAAAATGATTACACTACAATTCCTTTTGTGAATTTCCTAACTCGGGTAAACCAGTCAAATAGTTTTGCAAGACTATGACCCAGCAGAATTTAAAATACAAATGGATAGCTTTTACAAGTAATTCAACTTGTAGAAATAGAAGTGCATAAGAATGCAGAATCACAATCTTCCCACAACTTCAACTCTGTAAATTAAAATACAAAACTAAAGGCTCAGAACAACCTAAAAATGCAAGCAGTTAAATATTTGATTAAAATATGGAAAGAAAGCAGAAAAGTACAAATAAGTATCACTATACAGGTCACTGTAACTTGCAACTTAAATATTTAAGCATAATTGAAATCATTATTTTCCCTTTTTGATGAAGAGTTAGTTGCTCACAGTTCCACACAAACTCAATCTGAGTATTTGTCAAGGTGCCATGGGTATTATGGGTAGACCAAATCCTGAACCTTGGATCAAAAAGACCAAGCAGCTGAGATGGACAGAAGATGACAACACTGATCCTAATGTTTTTTAAGTGCTTAACTTTTGTTCAAAGTAGCAGATTTTGATTTGGGAAAAAAGTGTTTGTTCTGAATTTCCCTCAGAGGATTTTTTTTTCTGATGACATTTCTAAAATAAATCAGTTGTTTCAGTGGGAACAAAACGGCATTCCAGTTTTATTGAAAAATATTATGATTTATTAACAACTGAATTTTCCTCAGCCTGCTGCCTTACCGGCCTTCGACAATGTTTTTCTAACAGCCTGCAGCATGCCCGACAAGACAGCCTTCAGACTGTAAATAGGCAAACAATTACGCAAAGTTCCTCAGTCTTACAAATGTTTATTTTCTTATCCCAGATCTGACCCTGCAGTGATTTCCTTGACCAGTCCTTCTGCAGCTAAACATTTCATGCTATCACCTTTCCTTCTGACAAGGATGGGAAAGTCTTTGATAGATTTTGGAAAAAGAGTTTCTTTTGCTTATTAACATTTAGAATTTTAACTTGTCAGGCTTACATGTTAATAAAGTTTTGGGTACTGTAATCTTCTGAGAATATTGCATACTTAACCTCCAGCTTTCCTTCTTCATAAAACAAATCATCTCTGAATTCTTAACAGCTGATTACTGGGCTAATGATACACGAACCTTTACAAGCCTAGCCAGTAATACTCAGTATATTACAATATTGTATCTTAATTTCCCCAGTATGGGATGGGGTAGTATCAGGGTAGTGAGCCATTTTACAGAACACCTCTGCCTGTAAGGTATATGAGCAGTACCACAGGACTGAATTTATGGTTCCCCATCCATTTATCTAAATTCTTTTTGAAGAGGGTGAGGGACAGGCTTTGTTTTACGAAGATGGGAAGTTTATTTATTTGTTTGTTTAACATTTGTTGACCAGGAAAGTCCGACTAAGACACAGCCTATTTTCAGGGGAGGCTGGGGGAGAACCATTCCAGATGCATGTAGTTGGAATGTGGGAGGAAACCCACGCAAATGCAGGGAGGACATGCGGACTCTGCAGAGAAGACACCCCAGCTGAGAATTGAACCGGAGAACTTCTTGCTGTGAAGTGACAAGACCTATCCCAGGAAGCAAGCTAAACATACATTTCACCAGAATGTAAAGATATCACATTGTCTTCTTCTTTTCATTTTGGCTTTTCCAGTTAGGGGTCACCACAGTGGAGCACAGGTCTGCAGAATGACTGGCACTGGAATTTTACGGTATCGAGTTGCCAGCCTTACACCCAAACTTCCACAGAAGGCACACACACACACACACACACACACACACACACACACACACACACATACACCTGGGGCCAATGTAGTGTGTCCAATCCACCTGCAGCATGTCTTTGAAATGTGGGAGGAAACCAGAGCACCTGGAGGAAACCCATGTGACCGCAGGGAGGACATGCTGACTCCACACAGAAGGAACCCAGCAGAGAATTGAACCAGAGAACCTCTTGCTGTAAGGCGACAACACTAACTGCTGCACCACCGTGGCCACCCTAAAGTTATCACATTGTATGGACATAATTCACTTGAAGTACTTGAAGTAATGTAAAAGCACTGTCATAATAACTACTTTTACAAAAATAACCATTAGAGCTATACCAAAATTTCCAGGACTAAAACTTTTAAAGCTATACTGATGTATTTGTTTGTTGTAAATCTAAACACTGTACCCTACTAAAGGTGATGGTCATATACTTCTTTAGGGCATCAACCTAACAAATTCTACTTGACATAGTTCCAGGTTGTAATATTTGAAATAATACAGATAAGATGTGTGAACAGAAAGTCTTTCCTGAGGAAACTCTTAACGCCTTTTGGTTTAAAGTATTTATGCCAGAATTTTCTTAAGCTCATAATAGCATCCATAAAAGCAATTATATGCAGAATATAAATACATGCCAACATAATCCTCCATCCTTGCCAGTTGCCTCTTACTACTACACATCTACCATTATTATCTTTTCTCCTCTTCTATTAGTCTTGCAGCTCCTCTTGCAATTAATATAACTAATCCCCATTTTCCTTTGTTCCAGGCATTCTGTTGAATAACCATTCTGAAATCCTTTCTTTATGAAATTCACATGCTCATTTCTTTCCAAATGTGTCTCCTGTAGCAGAGCTATTTTATTCTGCATTTCTTAATGTAGTTTGCTGCTTTTTCTTTTTTTTGTGTATATCTGTGAGACCATTCACATTCAGCAATAATATGGAAAGTGTTGTCATTATGATAAATTATTATTTCCACCTGTTATGTATAACATCTTTTTTTAAATGTCTAGTTTCAGCTTTTGTGTTACATGCATATATTAATGTTTGGTAGATTTATCTTTCATACAGTTTCTTGCTGTGTCCATTTGAACCTATGTCACATCTCACAAGACTTTGTTTTAATGAAGACTGTCAAACCAAAAAAGACACCCCCAGAACATATTAACTTAATACAATATGCAAAGCTATGCACATCTTCAAATAATGATGTTTAACCCACCTAGTAGGAGCAATTTTCGCAGACTGATAGCTACACACACAGGCTTTAACTGACATATAATTAAGATTATCCATGCTAAGATGCATGGTACAGCCTGTGCTTCTATTTACAGTAACTGCTGTCTTTTTTTTTTGTCTTACCTTTATTCCTCACCCAGATGTAGAAAACAGCTTGAATGCTTTTAGAAAACATTATCCTTTGGCCATTGGAAAAAAGTATTTTTGTTTTTATTGCCTTCTTATCAGCTTGTCTCCATAGAAGCATGAGAACCAGCTACAGAGCTGCCTAAGGAGAATAACAACAGCCACACAGAATATTATATCCATAAAGTAGCAGAGAATATTCTAAGAACTAAGTGAACACAAGAATGGAGAAAAGAGATTTTTGCTGATAGGGATGAGAATAGGCAAGTGGGATAAATGAACCAAGGTAATGAGAGGCAATAACTAGTGAAATAAAGGCAAATGACTGGAAGATAAGACATTAGGACTGTAGGCTAGAGACTACCTTCACTATCATGGATTGATACCAGTATATACACAAAGAGAAGGGGATGGTGGAATCCTAACTGAAACACCTGCTTTGGTAGAGTTTTTAGCTGGATCTAGAACAGAAGCTGCTGTTAAAAATGAACACTTAGGAAGGCATATAAAATATTACACATTAACTGTATGACTCAGAGTTTAGAAAAGATTGGGAAGAGAGATTGGATAAGCAATGCACAAGGAAAGAATGGGAAAACATATGCATGGCTCCGAAGTATGCAACAAAGTCTAGCAGATTTAAGATTTCTTGTGTGGAAGTATTTTTATATTTTATAGAGTGCACTCTAAGGAATTTCCCCTCATTTCCCTCAAGTAAATTGCAAATGCTAGAGGTTTGATGGGAAAGAAAAAGGTAGCTGGGAACATATGTTTGGGAGTGTAGTTAGTTTGCAGACGTCACAAAATCCCTATAGAGTACTATGTCTGGCAGGTGTCTTGAGGACTGAAGTCACTAAAGAATGACACATTTGAGTTTCAGACTTTATATCCTTAAGAAAATGCATGGTAATACAAATCATGCTATTTTAACAACTTTCTCAATTTAGAGCAATATTTAAAATGTATCCTTGTTTTTGGGCTTTTTAATCCACCCATTATTTTAGGCTTTGTCCAGATTTTTTGTGTTGACATTGAGAGGTATTATGATACAGTGTGAATAAGTATTTATTTATTGGCATTTGCTTGGCAGGGCAGTCCACTCTGCCAGTATGAGCCCATTTTCAGTGGAGGCCCGAAGATAAAAGTTCTGCAATTAACAGTTTCATTAAGATTACAGAAAAAAAAATCATAGTTACATAAAGAACCATTGCATATTACTGAAGAAAGAAGTAATTGATTACATAAAGCATTTCACAAAAGCAGAATTTCATCTATGTAAAGCAAATGTCAAATTGTAACAATTATTACACGCTGACGTTACAGCATGGCTAAGAAAGGTAGTGAAAGGGTTAAGATTTTATCAAGTACTGCCAAAGGAGAGTCATTACTATGAAAAAGTATTATTATGAGATAAGAAATTATTGGGATGAAGATGAAAGTGGTAGGTTGTTAAGATTTGGGGAACGGGCGCTTAATGCATGTGTGAGGAGAGATAAATATGTAGAGAGGTTTTGATTGAAAGAAGATAAAGTTTGAATAGTTCTAACTGCTAGCAAGAGAGCATTCCAGGCTGATACTATGGTATAGGAGTATAGAAGTTCTCTGGCTGGCAGTTTGGACTTGCAATAATTGTTAATTTTCTGATCTGAGAGATCTTTTGGGTAGATAGTGGCTAAATAGTGAACTAAGGGACAGAGGAAAGGTTTGTAGATTAATCTGCGCAGTGGTCAACTGCAGGTAAGTGAGGAAGCCCGAGCCAGTTAATGGAAAAAAGGGATGTGCAGTGGTGAGTGGAATATTTAGCATTGGTAGCAAACTTGGCGATTTTGTTTTCCCACGTTGCAAGCCTAGTTTTAGTGAGGATTGAAGTTTTGTAAGCAGAGGGGCACCATAGTTTAGAGAAGGGAGCAAGTAAGTGATTTGTGAGGGTTTGTCTAGTGGAGCATTTAAGAAGGCACTTGTGCCGATACAGTTTGCCCAGTTTTTGATGTGCCTTGCTAATATTGTGTTGTATGTGTAAGTCAAATTTTAAATGCTCATCGGTTATTACTCCTAGTAATTTGGTGTGAGTAACGACTTCAGTTGCTTTATTTTGCTTTGGGACTGGATAGACAACTGTGTCTTAGTTTAAGGGCAACTTTCTTCTCTGGCATAAAGAGTAGTTTGGTTTTATTTGGACTTAGTGCCAGTTGATTGCTGTAGAACCAGGTTTCTATGGTTGAGAAAGCCTGTCGAGTGATTTGTTGGAAGAGGGATGTGGAATTAGCAGAACATATAAAATCTTCTGCATATTAAATGAGACAGGACTGTCGTGATGAAGAATGGAGGTTGTTGATAAAGATGTTAAATAGGAGGGGGCCTAGTATGGAACCTTGAGGGACATCTGTAGGATTGGGAAGATTTGTCTTTTAACAGCCTGTAGTCTATCTGATAGATATCTTGAGAATCAATTAATAGTAGAGGAAGATACACCAATGTTAGATAGTTGTTGAGGTAATGGATGTGAAACTGTATCAAAAGCTTTTGATAGATCTAGAAATGGGAAGGGGAGGAGTTTGCCTGAGTCCTGGGCTTTATTTACAGTATCCATGAAAAGTATCAAGGCAGTCATAGTGCTATGGCCTGGTCTGAAACCGTGCTGTGAAGGAGATAGAATTTGGTTATCAAGAAGAAAGTTTAGAAGTTGTATATGAATACATCTTTCTAGGAGCTTAGCGATGGGGATAGAATTACTGTGGGATGGAAACTCGAGATATCAGTACAGCTGCCATCTTTATGAAGAGGTAGAACATATGCCTTTTTCCAGAGTATTGGCCCATAGTATTTAGAGATGGATCTGTTAATTAATATGCTAATAGGACAGGTGATTACTTCAGCTGCCAGTTTTAAATATTCTGTGGAAAGGTTGTCAGCTGCGATGGAGGTAGGTTTGAGTCTGAGAAGTAACCATTTTATAGTAGCAGTTGGCACTAGTTTAAAGTTGAAAGTGGGTATTGGTGAGGTAGTTCTTTTGCAGGTATGGTATGAGGCTTTCTTGGAATGAGCGCAAGTGGAAGTGGATTGACTTGATGGTAAAATATGGTTAGAAGTATTTGAGGCTGAGTTATTGTGAGGTTGGGAAAAGTTGGCAGTAATATCTGGTATACTATTAATAAAGTGAGAGTTGAATAGAGTAGCTATTGATTGAGATATTTATCAGGGTGTGGACTTGGATTATTTTTGGTACCAATGTTTAGTAGTGAGTCAAGCGATGTCCATAATTTTCTCGGGTTCTGTTTAGGATTAGCTTGCAGTGTTAAGTAGCAATCTTTTTTCTCTGTGGTTACTTGTTTTTTTTTTACAGGTTACAGATTTGTTTGTATTTTGTCAGCTCTGGAGTGTGCTTATTTTTTAGCCATTGTTTCATATTTTATCTCTGGCTAGTATTAGTTCTTTAATAGACTTGGTTAACTATGAAGTATGGTTAATTTTAACTCTCTTTAACCTAGCGGGTGCAAGATTATTTAGAGTTTGAAGGAACGTTATGTTAAAATAACTCACTGCCTCATCTAGTGGTAATGAGCTGAGGATATTCCAGTTCAAGTTTTGTAATACATTGATAAAAGACGGTGGTTTGAAGTTAGCCAGACTCTGTTCTTGTTTGTAGTGATGTTCTTTCTGAATGCCAGGGACAGTTCTTTCAGTAAGGTGGTCGCTGAGCGCATTTGGCAAAGCACCTGCTGCAGAGATACTTGGGTCAGTGACCAATGTCCAGTCTAGGATTAGGCTTTCTTTATTGCTTTTGTTGTATCCTGTAGGGGTTGTACTTAGTTGATTTATTGAAATATGTTGATGCAAGAGGTAGGGGCATTTGATCTGAAATTTAGCCAATTAATGTTGATATCTCTGAGAATGATGGTCTCTTTTTTTGATTATTAGAGGTCCAGACAAGGATATCTTCCAGGATAGTAACATTGTTACCAGGGGGAATAATAATACTATGAAGCATATTCTTTTGGAGTTGTTTACTTCTAAAAGAGAGATGAGGATTTCTGCATTGGAAAACTGTGGAATATTTGTTAGAGTATGGGGTTATGTTGTAGGTGTTAGGGAATATAATGCTATGCCTTATCCTTTTTTGTGAACCATATCAGTTTTCATCTTGAGAAAAGAGATGCAGTTAAAATGCAGTCACAAAAACACACCTTGATAGTGTGTAGCACTACTATTTTTATGAATATGTGACTAAAATTGTAAGCTTCCTGTGTAGTATTGTCTACGTAGACCTAATCTTCTAATGCACTCTCAGAGCCTTAATATATCCTCACGTTTGATCTGTTGCAGATTGAATTATAATCTCAAAGATGAGTAGGCCATATTGTACATTATTATAATTTACTTCTTACTCCATTATCTGTTAACTAATGTGGAATCTTGATTTTGACTTTAACATGCTAAATCCATCCCCCATTTCTGTCTTTCTCAACACCTGTGCATCCTTTCTGTTTTACATTTTGTATTTGCTTCACTGTTCACTCCTTGTTACCTCCTCTTTACTTTTCTTAAATCATACTCCTTTGCTTTTCCAACATTTTCTCATTACTTATATTTATGCCACATTCACATAGTCAGGAATCATAAGAACCGTCTTTGTTTTACATTACGCTTACCAGCTGTACTTTCTTTAATAGATACCTCTTCATAGTTATCTTCTGTAGCAGCTTTATTTTTTCACTTGTCATGTAAAAAAATGTATTTATTTGTTTTCCAAGTAAAGCAGTATTTTTCCTGCTTGCTGTTCTTGCTGTAGCCACAGTTTTTAACATTACTGTTCCAGTCTCTTCATTACTGTCTGCGTATTTAATTAGGTCTAGCAGTTTAGCTTTCAGGATTTAAGGTTAACTGTTAAGCTTCATCCTACGAGTCCTGACTTTAATTTCCCCCAGTTTCCCTTGTAGCCTATATGACAGTGAGCAAGTCACTTAAGTGGACAGCGCTCATTGGATAATCCTGTCCATCTGGCTTTCTGGGTAACAAATTGCTAATGATAATTTCCCTTTCTAAGCAGCTTGTTCTATTGTACATAATGGGTGTACTGCTGAACAGAGCCGGATCTAGCACTAGGTGTTGCCTAGGGCCTGCTTGGGGCTGACCTAAATTTGTTTGTTAAATAAAGAATTAAAAAACAAATAATTTACTATTTTTACATATGCGCATTTTTTTTCTTTAAGGACTCTCTCTCTGTGAATGCATTGTACGTCTTTAGTACAGTGCACATATAGCAACATGCTATGCATACTGGGTATAGAGAGCACTTGTGGCTTTTATCTTTACTGCAGGCAATGCACTACATATAAACACATGGGGCTTATCTTTTTGAAATGAACTAGAGCTTCTACTGCCAAATTGGTCTGGAGAACTGCTGTTGTTTTCCCTTGGGGTTGAGTGTACCAGGTACTCAGAGGTTTGTGTGTGTGTCTGTGCGCGTGTGTGTAAAATGCTCTGTAAGGAATGGCAGGTTTGTTAATTAACTTGATGAGGCTCAAACACTGTAAACCTGCTTGGATGGGAGAAAGGAAATTCACCCCAGGGATCACAAGCCCTGCTAGACTAGGGTCAGGAAAAAGTAAATAATGTGGGGGAAGAAATATTCAGGAATTGTTATGGCTAGGCTTGTATCTCTCCTGACTTCCCCTTCCCACCAACTTAATACCTTATACTTCACCCAAAAATTAAAGCATCCCACCAACCAACTGTACCTTGACTACAGGAGACAAGGACCTTAATCCAACTACCACACCGCTAGCTTAGTTGTCAGATGGGTAACTTTGTCTTTTATTGGTTCATACATTTTGTTTCACTGTTTAATGGAAAAAAATCTACAGGGGTGCATTTTCAAGGAATGTGCATTTTAAGGGAAGAAGACTTACTACTGTTCATGCTAAGCCTGTTTTTAATGCACAACTGTTTTGTTTAGCAAATGGCAATCCGTGTTTGTACTATAGAATTTCAAAGCAGTGTATTAATCTGTGGTGTAGAAGGCTGTGGGTTCTACTCCCATACCATGTAGATGGATTGCTGGTACTGTAGTACACTTTGGGGGACTATTGCTCTCCTGAGTGTGTTGTCCTTTGGATGAGATGTTAAACTCATCCCCATCTGTCTCTGTTAATGGTAAGTGTTGTGAGATCCTTTAGATTCATCTAACCTATCAAAAAGAGCAGGAGGTAGTTCCCCAATGCACTGGTCAAATTTCCACTAGTAGTGTACATACCAGCAGACCTCTCCCCTGAAAAGACGTTACTAGCCTAGTGAGACTTACCTGGTTAACAAAGGATATTTAAATTAAAAGTTTTAAATTAAATCCCCTAATTTCAAAAGTAAAGAATAAAACAGTAATGCACACTGACAGTTTAGTTTATGGTAATTGGGGGGGACAAGATATAAGACAGTATAATGACTGCGGGCGGGGGGGTGATGGTCCATTACCCTAGTTAGGGCCTTATTTGACCATGATCAGGCTGTGCTACTGAAATAGTATTTTTTGTAATGCGTTGAGTGTTGTGCTACCTGGAGCATATAGTATGTTACTCATTACATATAATCCTGCACTAATGCCTGGTTAAACTGTTCTGTGAGCTCTTACAAAAATAAATTAAGCAATGTCTGTGGGGTCTTGTAGATTTTGTTTGCCAATACAGGACCAGTTGATTTATCCAGGAAACCCTTATTATAGGTTATAGGTTCATAGGTTGGTACTGAGCTGTCTGCCCGAAGGCATATATTATCCCAGCCACGTTGTGCGATATTCACCGCCCCTTTAGTAGTTCCCTAGACCCTTGTACTAGCAGCTAGTACCCTTGGCCCCTATCTAGTAGTGCTGTTGGTGTGATCCCCGGTGTGAGCTTTCTGTTACCCATCCACTCATCAAGGTTTCTCTTGAAGAGTGATAGCGAGGGGCTCTGTCTTATGTAGATCGGGACCATGTTCCATAGTAAGGGAAGTCTCTGCGAAGGGAATCTATCCCTCCAGCATGTTCTATTCATTGTTGTGTTGAGGTTTATATCCCTAGAGCGTGTAGCTCGAGTAGAATTGGTTTTGCTAAGATGGAGCATGTTCAACAATTCTGGGTTGGACATGGCTCTGTACATTAGACAGAGATCGCCTCTGAGAAAGTGGTATGCAGCAGAGAACAGTCTTAGGTTTTCAATCATGCTGCATAGGGCAACTGTTTGAGGCCAGTAATCCTCTTGGTTAGGTACCTCTGTGGTCTCTCCAGCTGCTGGAGATGTCTAGCCAGGTGCATTCCAATTGGTGCATTGTACTCAATAATGGGTCTGATGAGGGAAGAGTAGAGGGGCACCATTACATCCTTAGATCTTGAAGCGAACCTTTCATGATCAGATGGGTCACATAGAAGGATTTTCTAACCACTTTGGCAACATGGTTATCAAAGGAAAGCTGGCTATCTACTTGGGTCCCTAGATCCCTTATTTCTTCTTCAGATTTCAGGGGATTACCTCCTATGTTGTAGTTTGCGGGCACTCTATTTTTTCCAAAGGGGATTACTAAGCATTTTTTTGCATTTAGCTTGAGACCATGGCTTTGACACCATGCATCAGTCTCATTTAGGCCCTTCTGGAGGATCTCCATGTCGGCCGGAGACTCTATTATATCACCCAGTTTGCAGTCATCCGCAAACTTAGTCAGCCACAGCCCTTCCGTGCTTGCCTGTACTTCTGAGAAGTATATGCCAAACAGGAGGGGCCCCAGGACAGAGCCCTGAGGCACACCACTCATTACTGGTCTGGATTCGGACATAGATCACGCTACTCTTAATTTATGGGATCTGTCTGAGAGCCAGTTTGCGATCCATCTTGTGACGTAAGGGTTTATGCCCAGGCTGGTGAGCTTATCAATAATACCCGATTGGGGAATGGTGTCAAATGCTTTAGCAAGGTCAAGGTAAGCCGTGTGTACCTCCTTTCCCTTATCTATAGACTGAGTAACTGTCTCAAAGAAATCCACCAGGTTCAGGAGGCATGATCTGCCCTTGACGAAGCCAAACTGTGTGGGGTCCAGCGACTGGAGGTTCCCAATCTCTCCATTTATGAGTTCCATAATGATTCGCTCCATAGCCTTACAGATCAGACTGGTCAGGCTTATTGGTCGGTAGTTCCCAGGGTCAGTTGTGACCCCACCCTTGTGTAGTGGGACCACCATTGTTGTGCGCCATTCTCTGGGCACATATCCTGTGGGGAGGCTGAGACTTAACAGGGTATTAAGATGCGGGGTTAATTCCTTTTGGAGCTCACGTATGACACAGCCTGGGTCACCATCTGGTCCCATGGAGGCAGTGTTTTTAGCTTTAGATATTACCTTGTTAACCAATGTATCAGTAATAATTGGACTTGCACAATCCCCTGGAATGGTAATAGGCCCTGTAGGTGGTGAGGGGGGGGGGGATTTGCACTGAACCTGTCAGCCAAGATGTTGGCAATGTCAGAAGGGTCAGTGTATTTTGTTCCATTTTGTACTAGCTCAGAACAGACTTGAGCATTGCCATTTAGGTTTTTGATGTAGCCATAGAAGGCCTTATGGTCATCCTTGGCAACTTTCTTTTCAAAATTAGCTTTAGTTGACTTGATGAGGGCCCTCAATTTCTTACTAATGCTGATCAGGGATGATTTTTCTACTTGAGATTTGGCCTTTTTTTGTATAAGTCTCCTCCTTTTATTGTAAAGTTTGCTTATGGCCGGGGTCCACCAGACTGGTCTCTTCTTGCTTGAGGAAGGAGTCTTGGTTTTATTTGGGATAGCACGGTCCATGCAATCCTGAAGATGCATATAGAGTGCCTTGGTGTAGGATTCCGCATCCTGGATATCATTATCCTTCTGCAGGGTGATAGTGAAGCTTTCCACTTCTGACGCAAGTAGTTTGAAGTTTGCTTTGGAATGTTTTTTTTGACTGGGGGAGGTGGAGGGGTGAGGATGTCCAGGGTTATCAGTTTGTTGTTGGATCTGACCAAGGAGGGAGTGATAACGGGTGTGGTACAATGGGCACCCATATTTGTGATGATTAAATCCAATATGTTGTCCCCTCTAGTGGGAGAACATACTAGTTGTTCAAGGGCATTTAAATTTATAAATTCTATGAATGGCAGAGCATAGGAGTTGGAACATTGGTAGTTCGCCCAGTCTATACCAGGGTAGTTGAAATCACCCAAGATTATGGTGTTGGGAAGGACCTTTATATTTTCCAATGTCTCAAGGAATGCAGAGTGAGCATCTTGGGACATGGTGGTAATCTATAACCGGCTATGACTTGCAATGTGGTTTTGCCTGTTTATAGTTGCTCATGGATGATCCATGGGGCATCATGCTGTGTGCTACTAACCTGGAGATATGGGTATCCTTGATGAATATGGATACACCTCCGCCCTTTGTACTGCGATCCGGTAACTGAGGCCGGAAGGTATGATATGAATTGTAACCTGGCAGTGCTGGGGTGCTCTCTTGAGCCTTGAACCAGGTTTCCATCACTGCACAAACATTGATTTTTCCATGCTGAGGAGAGCCTCGAGTGTGTGCATTTTGAGGTTGAGACTTCTGGCATTGAGTAGCATTACCCTTAGTTTTTGGTTACCTGTGCTGGTTACGGTGGTAAAATAATACTCAGCAAATGTTCATTCTACACTTCATTCTCTGGTTATTAAGCAATACCTTATAATCAGAAAAAGTTGCAGGTAACTATAACTGTAAAATTCTGATCAGGTTTCTAACTGTCCATTATATATGTATATGTTATGTGTGCGTGTGTATGTGTATATATATATATATATATATATATATATATATATATATATATATATATATATTTATGTGCATGTGTATGTGGGTTAACTTTATATTCTCGAAATACTGAAATGTCGAAATTCAGTATTTCGAAACTATAAAGTCGAAATTTTAAAACCACGAAAACTCAGAACCACGAAATTCAAAATCTCGCGCTTCTACTCCACACACACACACACACACACACACACACACACACCTTCATCCCCACACACAAACACAAGTTCTCTACTACATGAAAGCCCCCCTGCATCCCCCTTGTGGGGGGCTGTACCCCCACAACCCCCTACTCAAATATTCCCACTCCGAGGTCGCAGTACATACAAACACACACAAAACACCACCACACAAGCTACGTTCTCCTTGCACACACACATCACAGCAACAAAACACGCTGACACACACCACAGCCCCTACCAAAAACCCTTACACACACACACACACACACACACACTTAACTGAATCCATAACCACAGCGAAACCTCAGAAGCATGAAATTCAAAACCTCCAGTATTCTAGGTTTTGAATTTAGTGCTTCTGAGCTTTCGCTCTTCTCAGGATTCCACTTTATGGGCTTGAAATACTGAATTTCAACATTTCACTATTTTGAGCTTCTAAATAGAATCCATGTGTACGTATGTATGTATGTATGTTCTATTTTATGTAACTTGTAGAATAGTCAGTAATATAGTCTGTATTGTAGTTTTCCTTTGTATAATTCTGTTTGTTCAAACATTTATTTTTATTGAAGCATTTTATGTAATGTAAGAGATCATGTACTGGATGGAGGAGATGCTTTCCTGCAGTATTTTCTTTTTAGTGCTGTTATTTTTATTCATGCTGCCTTTGGTCCTTCTAATAACTAATCTAAATGATTATTTTTTTTTTATTGTGGGCATTTGAATGTGAACAGTGAGCAATGCAGGATGAGTTTACATAACTGTAGATATTTTGTGAGTTTTACAGCTGTTAGAGTTATTTTTTTGCCATACATGCCTGGTACTACAGTTCATATTGTGCTGTGTGAAAAGTGTTTATTTCACTTAGTCAGATAAAGGGGGGATGAGAGAGTCCATCAGCATGCTTCCTTAACCAGAACTCAGATATGCTGTAATATCATTTAGAAACTTCTGAAAGCAAGGCCCTTTTCAAAGTCAGTGAATACAATGCTTAAGAAGTGCATTCTTCAAACTAGGAATTGAACCTAGGCCCACTGAATCACTGCTGTAGATACATTATTTAAAACCAGTCAGTTTGTTAACACTTATCAGTTTATAAGGAGACTTTTTTTTACCTCCCATTGTGTTGTTCTTATTTTGAAGATGTATGCTAGCCTGTTAAGTGTATTGCAGGTGCATGGTTTGTTGTGTCAGATGTAATGAAGCAAATGTGTTAACCTGTTAGTGCATCACATTTACATGGTTTATTGTGTTAGATATAGTAAATGTGAATGGGTTAACATATTTAGTACATCACATTTACGTGGTTTATATACTGTGGTGGTGTTGCTGAGGTAGCGTTGTCGCCTCACAGTAAGACGTCCTGTTCGATTCTCAGCTAGATCATCTTCTGTGCGGAGTCGTGCATGAATGAGCGTACCTTCTTTGAAGGTTGTGCGTCAGGGCTGGCAACCCTGTATGTAAAAAATCTACTGCCAATCATTAGCGGACCGGAGTTCCGCTGTGGCGACCCCTCGCCGGGAAAAGCCGAAAGACACAGCGACAACATTGTGTTAGATATAATAAATGTGAATGGGTTAACATATTTAGTGTATCACATTTACGTGGTTTACTGTGTTAGATATAATAAATGTCACATTTACGTGGTTTACTGTGTTAGATATAATAGGGTGGCCACGGTGGTGCAGTGGTTAGCATTGTCGCCTCACAGCAAGAGGTTCTCCAATTCGATTCTCGGCTGTGGTGCCTTCTGTGCGGAGTCTGAATGTCCTCCCTGTAGTCACGTGGGTTTCCTCCGGGTGTTCCGGTTTCCTCCCACATCCCAAAGACATGCAGTAGGTGAATTGGATACTCTAAATTGGCCCTAGGTGTGAGTGTGTGCATGTGTGTGCCTTCTGTGGAAGATTGGGCACCGGGCTGGCAACTCGACACCGTAGAAACTCCACTGCCAATCATGAGCGGACAGATGATCCGCTGTGGCGACCCCTAACCGGGAAAAGCCAAAAGAAGAAGAAGAAGAAAATTGTGTTAGATATAATAAATGTGAATGGGTTAACATATTTAGTACATCACATTTATGTGGTTTACTGTGTTAGATATAATAAATGTGAATGGGTTAACATATTTAGTACATCACATTTACGTGGTTTACTGTGTTAGATGTAATAAATGTGAATGGGTTAACATATTTAGTACATCACATTTACGGGGTTTACTGTGTTAGATATAATAAATGTGAATGGGTTAACATATTTAGTACATCACATTTATGTGGTTTATTGTGTTAGATATAATAAATGTGAATGGGTTAACATATTTAGTACACATTTACTTGGTTTACTGTGTTAGATATAATAAATGTGAATGGGTTAACATATTTAGTACATCACATTTACATGGTTTATTGTGTTAGATATAATGAAAGTGAGTGGATTAACTTGTTTAGAACATGACATTTATGAGGTTTACTGCATTCGATGTAATGAAAAGTTAATGCATTTATGTAAGAACATCAAATGTACATGGTTTATCGTATTGGATGTAATGTTAAGTAAAGTTAATGGTAACCTGTTAGTATTTTATGTACATCATATTTAGTTGGTTTATTGTATTATATGTAATGAAAGTGAATGGGTTATCGCACAAAATACATCACATTTATCTGTTTTATTAATTTGAATGAAGTGAATAGTTTAATTTAAGTACATCACATTTACTTGATTTATTGTATCAGATATAGTAAAAGTGAATGGGTTAATCTTTTAAGTACAAAACATTTTTGTAGTTTGCTGTGTTAGATAAAATTAAGGGAAATTGGTTTAACTGTTTAGTATATCATACCTGCATGGTTTACTTTATTGGATGTAATTAAAGTGTATGGATTAACCTGTTAAGTACACCTCATGTCAATTGGTGTATTACATGAAATGAAAGGGAATGGGTTAAATTGTTTAGTACTTCACATTTACATGGTTTATTGTTTTAGACATAATGAAAGTGAGCAGTTAGCATCACTGACAGAAATCTATTTAGATCAAGTTTAATGGTAAAAAAAATATGTTTGTACTAGAGATCGCCACCAGCATTGTGGTACATGCAAGCCATTTTCTGCTATGTTTTTTGTGTCCTGTTTTGTTACTTGCATGTATTCCTACTAGTTTGTGAAATTCATGTCGGTCCTGGGTTGATATTAACTTTCTTTTTATGACTACATTTGTGCACTTGGGGAAGCCTCCAGCTCACTATTACTTATTAATGTGGAGGACATTACTTGTGATGTCATGTATTTTTGATTCCAAGCTAAAGCTGCAGAGAAAGTGGAAATTCCTTTTTCTGTCTTTTCTGTTGAGGTTCACAGTTTACTGTCTCGGAACAAGTAATTTGTCTGTGTGTAGTTATGAAATTTATGTTGCATTTCAGTGCATTTTTATGACATACATTCACATTTTGTGTTGCTTTGTTTCTGTAGGAACAATACATAGTAGAAAATCTAGTTAACTATAGGAAAGGTGTTTTATGCTGGTACCCAAGGCTAAGTTCTTTTTATGTAAAATAAGATTATTCTATGCACATTACACTACTTAAATAGTGATTAGACTGGATAAACTGTTCATGTAGTGGACCCTGTATGAACAATGGTTAGAAAAGCAGAAAAAAAAGCCACATTTAATTTGGGCTTATCTGTCTTGGGAGCTAGAAAGATGCAAGTAATCAAGTTTTATTTGGTAACCACTGAGCAACCCTTAAAGATTTGTTAATGGTTAATTTCTTCAGTTGTGTTAAAAATTGCTTGCGTCTGAAATATCTGTCTACTCACGCCTCACTTTTAGGCTGTTTTCATGTATAATGCAACTGCTGTGTGACAGAACTGCTAAGCAGAATGTAGATGAATATGAGTCTTATATTACCGAGATCTACCTCGGCAGATCAAAGCCTATTATCATTCTGACATGATGCACTCAGCAGTATTCCATTAGATGTGTTGCCAGATATTGTGCAGTGTAAATTATGCCATTTGCTAACATAATATCTAAAATATGTATGCCATTTACTAGCATTAACATCTAAAGATGCATACACCTGTGCATCTGCCTTTTTCTCCTTTTTTGCATGGAGTTTGTAATTTCTCTGAAGCTTTGAAAATATTTTGACACTACTCCCTTTGTACTTTTGATATTTTTGTCTCTGCACAGAAACGCAATAAGTGAAGGTACTTTAGCTTATTTAGTCTATGCTGTTTACCTGTCGTCAGTCCTGTGACTTTTATCGCCTTCAGTTGATGTACATCTGTTTGCAGTCTCATACTCTGCCCATGTGTGATATTATTTTGCAGAACATACTTGCAAACATCTGCACTTAACCTGTAATAGTAAAATAAACACATCTGAAAGTCTGACGACTATGGAGATATGACCTAGGCTAGATTGCTTAAAATTGTTTGGATTTGAATCCTTTACCACCCAAAGTCAAGAAGTGATGTGAGATCAGGGTATCTGACTGATCTTACTTTGTAGCTCTGTTTCAGGTTTTACTGCAGAGCCTACTGATTTTTGAAGAGAAGCATGTAGATCTTAATCTGTCCATCCTAGAGAAGGTATGATTAAGGTAGCACTTGCTAAGACCATTAAAGGACCTTGACGAGATCAGCATAATGAAAGAAAGTAGTAACTTTCAGAAAAAAAAGTGCTGCATAAGAAAAAAAGACATTCTAAAGAAACTGGGTCATTCAGATACAACATGAGGAAGTCTTTATTTAAAGATGGTAACAGTAGATTCATGCAGCTCCTTTTGATAAGAGTGGAAGGAAATCAGGAATACATAATCCAACAACAGTCATTTTTAAGTAGTGATGTGCAGGATAGAGATGTTAATAATTACGCTGTAGTTTATTCAGTACATAGTAGCATGGGTAGAGTACTAGTTAGGGCAAACTAGCATGGGTAGAGTACTAGTTAGGGCAAACATTTCTCATCTGGCATCAGATGTTTTCAAACCTTTGTATGCCAGTAGCTGTTACCCAGAATATGCCAGATACTAATCCTCCCACGTTTCCAAGGTTTCATGACCTTGCCATGCATTCTTCTTCATTTCCTTATACCCGTACCATTCTTGTAGATGTGTAACTCTATACTGCAGCTTGTGGGCCTTTTGCAGATAAGGATGCTGAACCTATTTATAGGTATCCTAGGCTCACTTTTAGTTTGTTCTGTATGTCAGAAAAATCATGATGTGCCATTTGTCTGTAATTTTTAACCATTTGCATCTTAGCAAGTTTGTCTGCAAACCTTAATTCCATACTGCATCCATTTTTTTATTATTTTTCTTTCATAAGCATATCCTTATAGAAACCAGCTTTAATTTTTTTCAGTTTTGAGCTTGCAGATTTGAACCTTCTCTTTATTTGGCTCCAGAGTAGAGAGTGAACCAACAAATCACAAACTGCACAACAATGTAAAAGATGAATTCCACAAACACCATTGTCAGAAAACTTCAAATACCCATATACCTGACAACCTAAAAAATATTTTAGTACAAAACACTCTCAACAGAAGTTCAGACACTATTCCACAGTTCTAAAAGCAGTTTTATCAGTTAATATGACAATCTGGTTAAAGCTTCTTTATATTTTTTCCAGCTTTTGTTATTTGAGTTGAGGTATTTCTTCAATGTTTAATTTATTTTAATCACCTCTGCACACATCTGATTTATTTTATCTTTAATTTGCTAAAAGCCAACTCTTGAACCAAAGCTGAAGCTTAAACTACTTTTTCCTGAACAACTGGAAGATTTTTTTTTTTAGTCAGTGTTTTCTCTTCACCTTTTTCGGTTGATTTTCTGTCATGTTTTCCAATTTTTTTTTTCTTTGCTGGCATCCGGGCTGTGTACTTACTAGTGAGTAAATTTTACCCAAATTTCCAATTTCACTGACCCTTTTTTTTTCAGTTTCTGTTTTCATACCTGGTGAGTCAAAATTAAGCTGTTGATCAATATTCAGCCATCTTGGAAGTCCTCAAAAATATGCAATATTAGTAATGGAGACATAAAACTTAACTCTGAGATGCAGATGAAATATTGTACATTTTGAAACTGTGTAGCTGTAAGCTCAAAAGCACAATCAGTTCTGTCAAATCAGGGCTAGATAGAAGTTTTGCAAATGAAATGCAGATATGTTGAAAGGAATTAGTATATTTGATCAAGTATATGAAAATAAGTTATTTATTGGCATTATAAAATGAAAAGAGTTCAGCCAATAAGGTCTAAAAATGCATCAAAGGCAGTGAGGAAAAATACGAGGAAGATCGCTGGTAAGAAATGTTGAAAATCCATAGCCAAATGTTGAATTTAAGCTAGACGTGTGTAAAGTATAATATTTTGTCTGAAGATAGTTCTGAAGCATTGTTTCAAATGCACTAATTATGAAACATTGTTGACATATTCCATGCACTAATTAAAGTCAGTAGTTCAAAACTATTAACATGTTTATAATCATCAACATAGGACCTCTTTTAGATTGTATCACTTAAAGAAATAAATCATTTTAATGTTGTGACAAGTTGGAGATGGTAATAATACAGAGTAAAAGCAAATTGGGCATGTATACAGTAGCATTCACTCAGTTACAGAAGTGTCTTGAATCTTGTGGAGTGCCACTAGAAGGACATGATTAACTCTATTGATTTATTTACAGCCTTAAGATATTTCTGATGTGTGTGCATTAATAACAAGGTACATTTGTAAACAAACCTTGATGGTGTGCCAGTGATGCATGCTTTAAGAAAGTACCAGTAGTTGTGAAGAGTAGAAATGAGCAGATAAGAACCAATACAATGGGGTAAATATGTTAAAAGATGGAGGGATTGCATTTGTATTGATTGACCAGATCTGAATAAAGTAAGCAAAGCAGACCCATGCCATCATTTCTGTTGTAACCGTGCAGGGTTACTCAGACTACCTCATTTAATCCCCCCCCCAAAAAAAAATTATTACATCAGCCTACATTAGAACAACAAGATACTTATTTTAGATCATCAGCATAATGTTATCAGGATAATGTTAATTACATCCTCTCCTTTAGTTGCTTGCTTTCCCACAGAAAAAATTACTAAACCAATTCTTACATCTGTAAAGGTGAAGAGCTTAATTATAACAGTCCAGAATAGAAGCTACCGATGTGTAAGATGTTACATACTTTTTCTACATTGTTGACATTTCTTTGAGGTAGACTGTAACTGCATTATATGACCCGTGCTACCAAAGGAGATGCACCAAGCTGTATGTTACATTCAGGTCCCCAGATTCACGCATTCCCTTCCTATCATCTCCTTTCACATTTACAAAAGAAATTATCGCAAGGCTGCAGACATTTCTCAGACAAAACATGTTACTGGTAGGATATAAATAAATATGCAAGTAAATAAATAAATACATCTTTAAAACAATTTTATTTAACCTGCCAATATTTGGCACCAAACGGACAAAATCAATGTGTTTTAATGCTGACATAATAACATTGCAATAAATCTTTGTGGAGATTGGCTAGAGTGAGCATAAAGAACAGATTATTATTAAATTATCTTATTGTTTCTGTGCCTGTGATAATTTGCCTTAGGCTCTGTGATTGATTTTTTGTCAGGCCTTGGAATTCTCAAGCTGCTTAAACTGTTCTTTGTGCCTCCAAATCTAAACTGAAAATTAAGAATTTGCAACTTAATGCCTGTTTAAGACTTTGCTGTTGAAGTTGAAATGATAACTGAATGTTTGGTATCCTTTTTGAGAAAGGAGTAACATTGCAAATGAGATACCCATTCATCTTTTTAATTTACTAAAGATTGATAGGAATATCTAGATGACACGGTTGCAGAAGCATTTAATAGTTTAACCATCTTTTTTCCCACCTAGCAACATTACTCTTTTGATGCATTTTATTTTGCTGCTATTTTTTCTTGTTCAAACATGGCCGAGTTATTTCTTTTTTATTTGACCCTATTTGTTTAATGGATACTACTCTCACAGACGTCAAATGCATGCATCCTTGATGACCACTTTGCTTTGTATCAAGTTTTTTGTGTCCCTGCTGCCTTTTTTGAGCATTGCAGCTTTCTTGATTTGGTGTCTCCTCATATTTCTATGATTCAGAGAGAGATGTATATTGCTGAGGTACTTCAATCTTGATTTATATGCTTTCTATGTCTTTGGAGCTGTTTTTTGATGTTTTCTTTCTGAGTTAAACATCTCTTCTGTTGAATATTCACTTCTTTGTATCATGCACTTGCTTTGTAGTTCACAGGCTAGGAGGGTCATGTAGACATATGTGCAGTGTGCTTGTTTTCTAGCAGTTTTGAATACAATAGATTCATCTATTGTGTTGTATGCATTGAGTTGAACAGATCAACCCATGTTTTCATATTTTATGCTATGTCTGATTGTGGCATGGCTTAGAAAATTGGTTGTGATGACAAGCTTTGCTGTTGGTATTTATCAGCGTGCCTCAGAATACGCTAAGTTTGCTATTATACTAAAGACGTTGCGTTTTCTTTTTTGTTATTTTGTTGCGATTATTGGCCATTGTAGCTGATGCTGATTGCAGTATATTCACAGTACTTATGTTCTATTATTTTGTCATGTTTATATAGCTATTGCTGACCAACAAATTATAAAACGTCACTGCACTGAATGTTGCTAGGTTTTCTATTGTTGCTTAGTTGACTGTTCAGAATTTGATAAGGGAATGTTTGACGACTTCCTTGCTAGTTTATTCTATAGTAATCTTATTTATTAGTATTTTGATATTTTGTGCTATGTGCTGTACTGCATAGTAGAGAATGATTTGACATTTTATAACCAGTATGATTCAGATCACTTTTTTTCTGTATTGGAGGATAAGATAACATGTTTTTTATCCCTCTGTATCAGATCTGAAAATATTTGCTTCAGTGCAGTAACAGTCTTGTATTGTAATGATCATAATTTTGTTCTAATTACATTTGGAGTGTTATTTCCTTTATGTTTCTTTGTTTGATATTGTTTAAACCATTACAGAATTTTTGCATAAGGTTTGATAATGTTCTTGTTGTTGAGCATCTGATTTGAATAATTGCTATTTACTGCATTCTAGGGGCTGAGGTGTTACATATGCTGCAGGTTTCTAGACTTTGAGTAGTACTTAAGTTTTTAGACAAATGAATTATTAACAGGTGCTTCTATATTAGCTCATTTAGATTCTTTCCTGAGTGGGTGGTTGCTATGTTTGACTTGGGAACACTGGAAAGGGATCAGTGATTCAGCATTTTAATTCTTCTTCTCATAAATATTCATTTTTGTTATATGAAAGGTATGTTCATCTCTTTTTTATTTCTAGTAAGTACATTATTGTTAAAATTAATACTTTACAGACTCATTGAATTTAT
>NC_056738.1:508235431-508282931 GCF_019279795.1 Protopterus annectens
CTGTAATCTGCTTGAAACATTTACTAAATGTTCAATGTGTATTATTATCTTGGAGCTTTTCTCCCCGGGCCTCTACTGAAAAGTGACATGTATCCAGTCGGACTATCCCGGTCAACAAATGTAAAATAAATAAATAAAATAAAAATGTATTTCTTTACATCTGCTACACTAGATATTTATTCAAACCTCTCTTGATCCAGTGGAGTGTGCCACAGATAGCTTCTAATTATTTTTCCATTCTTGTATATATCTATCTATCTATATATATATATATATATATATTTATGTGTGTGTATAAATATATATATATTATATATATATATATATATATATATATATATATATATATATATATATATAGAGAGAGAGAGAGAGGCTACATGAAGGCCTGTCAGTCACACATCTTATTCAAAGTGTGATTTAGATTAATTTTTGTTCACTTTTTATAAACATTACTTCTTTAAATTGTTTAATATCCTAGATAAACTGTGACCCTTTATTCAAGAATGGATAATAATTTATATCTATTTCACTTGTTCTAAAAACCATTTTCCTTAAACCAAGGGCCAGATTCCAAAACAGTTTGTCTCAGTAAGTCTGCCATGGTTCCAAAAGACTTGCCTTCAGTGTGAGGTCAATTGATAAACAGGCGTACACCAGATAATAGATTCCAAAAGACCTGCTCTTGATGTAAGTGGTCACTTACACTGAGCTCAAGTCTTTTGTAATTGGGTCCCAGATATGTAGCTGTAAACCACAGAAAAAATATAGGCCTGCTGATTTTATTAATTATATTTATATATCCATGACCATGCTAGATAATAGATTGAAAACAATTATTCATGTGAATATTTCTTTTTTTAATTTAGGGTTTTCTCCATACACACAATCTCAGGATTGGACTGTGACTTTAGAATCTTTACTGTTTAAGATAAAATAAAAAATATAAATATTTTTTCATAACTGCTTGTAATGCAATTCATTAGGGTTGGCCATTATTTTCAAAGTTTTAAAAAGATAATCCCAACTTCATTTATAGATGGCATTAAAATTTTATATTGAAATTCAACAGCGTTTCTCCGCATTAATAAGAACCATTTGAAATTTACCTCAATTAAAACATTACTTCTCAACACAGAACTTTCCCCTTTATTTTGTCTTAATTGTGATCCTCTGTTGTAACAGTATTCTGAATAAATTGTCCATTAGTCTTCCCAAATGTTAAATATATATCTATATATAGATATAAACATATTTTGGTAAAAGTAAACATTTTATGCCAGTAACGTAATTATTTATATGTACTCAAATCAACACTCAGCAAATTTTCTGTCTGTTGATTGATTTTCACATTTTCCAAAGATACATTTAACTTAGAAAAATCCCTTATATTTGTATCATGTGACAGTTAACATAGTTTTTGAAACTTTCTTCTGTTATATTTTACAATAATATTCTCTTGAAATCTGAAGTAATTTAATGAAGCTAAACAAGTTCAGGGCCTGGAAATATTAAATATATCATGGCCATAGAATAATTGCACATTCTGTCTCATCTAAAGTTCCTTTTGTAAAAATTATCACCAGATTATTTGTTATGAATGGTTCTTATCAAATTCCAGTTTTCCCAAGTCAAACTAGTTTTCTTATACTGATCTAGTTTCGTCCCAAATTAATAGTGGCTCTAAAATTCCAGATTGCTGTGTGCACTATTTAATTATGGAGCCCTGCAAATTAATCATCCTTGCATATTATTTTCTTGCTTATGATTGTTCATTTAAATCTAATTTCAAATAACACTTCTTTTTAATGTCTCCCATTATCTTTTAAAATCACTAAGTTTGAACTCAGACTACTATCTCATCTTAATGGCTTAATCCTGACTTTCTAGAAATGTGTTCATTTTTATATTTAGATTAATTTCCTTACTTGTTTGAAGCAGTTATAATTAATCATAATACATTTTTGAGTTTTTTTCAGTCATATTATTTTTCCACAATGAAAAAAATAAACTTCTTGAGTTTTTGCATTTCCGTATTTTTCTGCTTACTTGGTTTGCATGGACCATAAATATGTATTTGAGAACATACACACACAGCCTTGGTTTTGCTGACTGCAAAAACCTAAACTGCAATGCACAAATCATATATTTTCCATTTTTGGCCTTAAAATCTGGTAGCCCCCTCCACCCATCTTGAAGACTTGACCAAATGAAAACCTATATTTTTTAAACAGGTGAATGCAACATACTTCTTTCAGACCACATTACTTAACTTCCTTGAACATTTTTTATCCAGTCTCCTTCTGTATCCATTACTGATCATGAAAGGTGGTAAATCACCATCTTGGCTCTTTCATCTTAGTATAGCTCCCCCTGCCTTTTTTTTTTTTGATTAATTGGTATCCTACAGAACACCTTTGTCTAACAGCCTTTATTATTTCCTGCTTTGTAAATAATATTTGCATAATGTGTGTAACATCTGTTTATATGTTGTTATTGCCAGTATATGTTGTTTAATGTTCTTTTACTAATTACCTGCTTACCTTTTTTTTTTTTTTTTTTTACCCTTTCTTTATCTCTGGGTTAAATCTGAATTTGATCCATCATGATCACTGTTCTACTCTGTTTATATAAAAGCAAAACCATTCACAATCCGTCAAGTAGTGGTTATTTTTATATAAAGTACTTTCTTTTTCACAGTGTAAAAGACCACTTCATTAGAATTCTTTTACACCTTGAAGACAAAAACACTTAAATTAGGGGGAAAGAACTGATGTCCTTCAAGGATGCATCTGCAGTCCTTACATATGGGTTGTCCTGCCTCAGGCAGCCCTTCGGTCGGCCGGATTCCAAAGTCTGGGTCCGGCATTGGCTGATGTCGCCCCTTCCCCGACGTCAGAGTGCCTGGGGTATAAAAGTGTCAGCCGACACCATCTTCCTCAGTCTTTCTTGCCACGTGGTGCCTGAAGCAGAAGCAGTTCGCAAGTGCCGGTCGGCCAGCTCCTGTAACTTCAGCGACCGAAGACTTCAAAAAGCTAAGTACCCCGTTGGGGACTCTTTCTTGCCTCAGCCGATGTCAGATCAAACTCTTAAAGTTAATAATTGCTTGACTTGTGGGAAACAAATACCTCATAAGGATTTCCATTCCTACTGCCTCCCCTGCCTAGGCCCAGACCACAACGTCTCGGCCTGTACTGCCTGCGCCTCCTTTAATCGACGCACTCTTAGGCGTCGGTCGGAGTTTGCAGAGGAATTTTTTTGGGGCTAGTTTCTCTTATAAAATGCCGTCGGAGACTCCGACTTCTCATTTAACCAAGAAACGGAAGGACAAGGACCGACACACGCGGACCATGGTTTCGGCTGAAACCGCTCCTAGGCCTGCCGCGAGTGTCTTGGTCTCGGCTGAAACCGAGTCCTTGGTACTTCCGTCCGTAGAAACCGCTCAACCGACAGCCTCGGTCCCGGAGGCCCTTTCTGAGTCGGTTATAGAATTACCCTCGGAATCCGGTGTCCAGGAACCTACCGACACCATTCCCCTAGACAAAACTACTCCAGCACGTGGGGCAGCCAGGCCCCCTGCATCCATGTCCATAAAAGCTTTCACTAGGGCTAAAGCTGCTAAGCAACAAAAAACTCTGCCTCCCAAGTCTATTTCTCAGGGATCCACTACAGGTTCTCAGATACTAAGTTTGGCTGAGGACCTTATTTCCTTAATTAGGGGCTCTCAGCCTCATCCGGACAGGGGCGCTCAACCCCCACTAGACAAAAGGCCCATGGTTGAGTCTGCTGTACCTCAGTCCTCTGATGAGGCCTCTGATGGCTCTGCTCTATCAGACTACCAGGAGGAGGCCTTCACGGCCTACGAGGATTCTGATGCAGAGGAATCTATTCCCTCTGCCTCCTCTCCTGAAGAGCTGTCCTTTGAGGAGACCCTTCATTCCATGAGAGAGCATTTCCAATGGCAGGGCCAGGAATTCTCCGATTCCAGGAAGAGATTAAGGACTTTTCTTCATTTACCTCAGCATAGACCTTTGGCTATTCCTCCTGTTTTAAGTGTCATTGATGATGTGTATTCTGAGTCTAGCACTACCCCTGACACCCTTCCTCTGGCTCCTGTTAAACCCGATAGGTACTACAGGGTCCCGGACTCGCATCATTTCCTTTACAAGGCACACTCTGCTGACCCAGAAACTATTTCCCAGGGTCCTAAAGGGGTTGCAGCTGCCACTTCTAAAAATCCACTGCCCTCTGAAAGGGAGTCCAGGGCTTTAGAGAGATGGGGTAAAAAAGTGTACACTTCTTCCACTCTGTCTATGAGGGCTTTAAATTGTCAATTTCATATGATACAGTACCAAGAGTATTTGTTAGATGAATTGCAGAAAAAACTGTCTTCACCCGAACCCCTAGCTCGTAAGTCACTTCAGGATCTGGTACATAATTCACAACAGGTTAGCAACCATTTCTTGCAGTGTGGTTATGATGCATTGGAAGCTTCATGTAGGTCAGCAATGACAGGTGCAGTCATACGTAGACATGCCTGGCTGAAGGAACAATCTCTGCCAGATCATGTTAAGGCTAAGCTTCTGGATGCTCCACTGGAAAAGCAAAAGATGTTCTTCATTCCACATTGCTGCAGTCCTAACACTTGGGTAGTCCGCTGTCCCAGTCGGCCCGAATACCAAAGTATATGGCTGACGTCGGTCACGGCGATTAGTCTGGCGTCAGGACGCCAGGGTACAAATGCGCATGACCGGCGTCATATCCTCAGTCTTTTTGCCGCATGGTCCGATGCAGCAGGTTTTGCGAGTGCAGGTTGGCGTTCTGAAATTTTCTGAAGTCGGAGTTTCAGACCGAATCAAAGTTGGCTAAGTACCCGTTGGGGAATATTTTGGTTTTTCTTGCCTCAGTATTTAACCGGATGTCAGAAAAAGTGAATAACTGTATTTCTTGTGGGAAACAGATACCTCATAGGGATTACCATACCTTGTGTATACCTTGTTTAGGGCCTGAGCACGACGTTGTTGGATGTCGCTCTTGTGCTAGATTTAACAAACGCACTATAAAGAGAAGATTAGACTGTGCCAGGTTAGTTTTGGGAAGCGTTGTAATTATAGAATGCCGCGATCGGATCCTCCGGCCGCCGCCCCAAAAGCGCAAGGACAAAGCAGCAAAGCCTAGGTTGGAAGAACCGTCAGTCCCGGACGTCGGTTCTTTAGAAGGCTCAGTGGAGCCGGTGGTTCTGCCTGAAGTTTCTTTGGAGTCTCAGGGAGAGACTTTACTGTTACAGGATGTGTCCTCTCAGGAGGTAGGCCAGGCTGAAGGGGCTTCTCAGGTGGCTGTTCTCCCCTCTCTTCCTAAGGTGGTTAGGCCCTCCCTTCTGTTTCCAAGGCTTCTTTGAGAGGCAGGCCAGGTTTAGCTTCAGTGGGGGTCTCTCCTAGTTTTTCAGGATCTTTGCCTAAGAAACATATGCTTAAAATGGCAGAAGATTTGATTACTATGATTAGAGGTTCTATGCCCCCTCCTGATAAGAGGCCTAGGGTGGAACCTGAGCTTGAGAGCTTTGAGCAGTGTTCGGAGGCTTCTGAGTCTTCTGAAGACTTGCAGGAGTATCCTCCTTATTCTGATTCTGATGTGGATGATTCTACTCCTTATTCTCCTCCTGAGGATTTTTCTTTTCAGAGACTCTTCATTCCATGAGGGAGCATTTTAAATGGGAAGGTCAAGATTTCTCTGATTCCAGGAAGAGGCTTAGGGAATTTTTGTTTTACCCCAGCATAGGCCTTTAGCTATACCTCCTGTTCTGGATGTGGTGGAAGATGTTTTTGCAGAGGCTTCCCTGAACCCTGATTCTTTGCCTCCTGCCCCAGTTAAACCAGACAGGTATTATAGGGTGCCTGAAGCTCATAAGTATCTTTTAAGAGTCCTAGGGCAGACCCAGAAACTGTTTCTCAGGGGCCTAAAGGTGTTAAGGCTTCTGTTGTTAAAAATCCTGTTCCTCCTGATAAAGAGGCAAGGGCTTTGGATAGATGGGGAAAGAAGGTGTATACTTCTTCCACTTTAGCCATGAGGGCTTTGAATTGCCAGTTCCACATGTTAAAATATCAAAATTATCTCCTTTCACAATTGAAGTCTAAGGTAGATGCTCTGGCAGAAGGTATTGAGTGTAAAGAGTTGCAGGATTTAGTTCATGTGTCTGAACAGGTGGGTAAGCATTCTTGCAATGTGGTTTTGATGCTGTGCAGGCCTCTTCGAGGGTGGCTGCCACTGGTTCTGTTCTTCAGGCACGCCTGGCTGAGGGATCAGAATTTAGCTGAGCATGTTAAGACAAGGATTTTGGATGCTCCATTACAGTCTGACGTGTTGTTTGGTTTGCCTGTGGAAGCAGTTTTAAAGAAAATGGAGGACAAGGCTAAGTCTATGCAGACTGTTAAAGATTTTTACAGGTTCAGCCTCCAAGTTTAGTAGAAATTGGCCTACTAAGGGGTGGACATATCCTGCTTATGATTCCCAGTCTAGGGGTAGGTCTAGACGTGGTAGGGGCAGAGCTCAAGGTTCTTTTAGGCCTAGAACGGGGAGTTCACCTGCTCAGTCTTCTGGTGAGGGCAGGGGTCAGTCCTTGAGAACAGACCCAATGACCTGCCTTTTCAGCTGCCAGTGCTTTCTCGTCTGGCAGCACCTTTGGGAGGAAGGCTGGCACTTTTCAAAGAAAATTGGAGTTTAATTACCCAAGACAGATGGGTATTGGATATCATTCACCACGGTTACAGGTTTTATTTCCATACCTTGCCTCCTTTCAAAGGCATGCCAGACATTCCTCCGCTACAAAGAAAAGAGGCTCACAAGCAAATTTCTCTGTTACTCCAAATAGGGGCCATTCAGCCGGTTCCTGTGCCAGGAAGGGGCCTAGGATTTTATTCTCGCCTGTTCCTAGTACCAAAGAAGGGGAACACGTGGAGACCAATTTTGGATTTATCTATCCTCAACACTTATCTGGACATTCCCAAGTTCAAAATGTTGACGTTACAACAGCTTTTACCTCTGCTGGGCAAAGATCACTGGATGGTAATTTTAGATCTCAAGGAGGCTTACCTTCATGTACCTATCAGACTACGTTGCAGGAAGTATCTGCTGAGCTGGGAATTCCCATTATCAGTTCTCTGCATTGCCCTTTGGCTTATCTACTGCCAGAGTATTCACAAAGGTTCTGGCTCCAGTGATAGCTTACTTCAGGCTAAAAGGAATACAAATCTATCCTTACTTGGACGACTGCCTGATTCTGGCTCAAGAAAAGGAAGACCTTTTACAGCATTTGGAATATGTGATAGCAGTGCTAAGATGCCTGGGGTATTCTGTGAACGAAATAAAGTCCAGTCTAGTACCCTCTCAAGACATGTGCTTTCTGGGTGTGAGACTGAATACAGCAACAGATGGCCTTTTTAACCCCGGACAAACAAAAGAATCTTTCCCTTTACTTCCATCAACTATCTCTTCAGTCCGGGCTGACTGCAAGGACAGTCCTTCAAGCCTTAGGGTTCATGGCATCTTGTATTCTGGTGCTTCCCAATGCCAAACTGCATATGAGGAAGCTGCAGTGGTATCTCAAAATGTATGGACACAGCACTGCCAGGATTTGGACACTGTCATTCAAATAATACCTTGCATTCAAAAGGAATTTTTGTGGTGGGCTCAGGAATGTCACCTAAACAAGGGACTCTCTGCGAACCCGACAGAAGCGAGTCAGATTCTAACGACAGATGCCTCAGACATAGCTTGGGGAGCTCATCTGAATGGAAAGTGGGTACAAGACAAGTGGCCTGCCAGACTACAGCATCTACATATCAACATGAAGGAGATGTTAGCAGTCCAGTTTGCATTAATGGCTTTCAAGGAGTTACTTCTTCCAGGGCAGGTGTTGATTCTAACAGACAACACAACTGTCATGTGGTACATCAACAAACAAGGGGAACACATTCTTACCCTCTATGCAGGCAAGCAATGATTTTATGGGAGACTGCGCCCAGCTTGCAACTAACTCTTCAGGCAAGGTTTCTGCCGGGAGCACAGAACTCCTTAGCAGATGTGTTAAGCAGGCAAATCATGGATCCCCATGAGTGGAAACTGGATCTTCATGTATTTCGGAAATTGACAGTGTCATGGGGAACTCCAGACATAGATCTGTTCGCTTCTCCACTAAACCACCAGCTGCCAAAGTTTTGCAAAAAGGTTTCATCACACAGCTTGGAAGGTGGATGCTCTTTCTTTCAGTTGGAAAAATCTTCATGTGTATGCCTTTCCACCTCTGCCTCTTCTTCCAAAGGTACTCCTAAAGGTCAGACAAGACAAGCCAAGGATGATTTTAATAGCTCCAGATTGGCCTCGCAACACTGGTACCCATTACTGAGGAGTCTGGTAAGGAAGCCTCCATGGCCTTTACCTTTGATTCCGCACCTATTGTCTCAGAGGGACGGTCATCTACTCAATGTCAAGCTTCACTCTCTTCATCTAACAGCCTGGCATATTCTGTTTTGAAACATAGCAGGTCTCAACTTCCTCAACAAGTTTTGAATGTGATTATGGAAGCCAGAAGACCTAGTACAAGGAAAGTCTACAGAAAAATGGGAGAGATTTTTATTTTGGAGTGCAGCAAAGAATTTGGAGGTTTCTGAGCCTAATTTGAGTGTGGCTCTTCAATATCTTACTGAGTTATTGGACAAAGGTTTGTCTTTCTCTTCCATAAAGATTCATGCTGCAGCAATTTCAGCTCACTATGATTGTGACCCACCATTGTTTTCTCATCCTTTGTTCAAGCAATTTCTTAGAGGGGCAAAGAATATAAGACCCCCAATGAGAGCTCCTACTCCTGCTTGGGATCTCAATTTTGTGTTGGAGAAACTTACTCTACAACCTTTGAGGCTACTGCTGAATTGAAATACTTGTCATGGAAGACTGCTTTTTGTTGGCCATTACTTCTGCAAGAAGGGTTTCTGAATTGCAGGCCCTTATGGCGGTTGAGCCTTTTGATTTTCCATAAGGATAGGGTATCATTACGCACTAATCCTTCCTTTATGCCTAAGGTGGTTTCTAGTGTGGCTTTAAACCAAACTATTCATTTGCCTACTTTCTATGCAGATCCCCAAAATAAGGGGAAAAGATTTTGCACACTTTAGATGTACACAGGCAGTTGCGTTATTATTTAAGCAGGACTAAGGATTTTAGGCAGTCTCAGCAGTTGTTTGTTTCTTTTGCTTTGAGTTCTCAGGGCAAGCCTGTGTCAAAACAAACTATTTCTAAGTGGATTGGGTTTTGCATTGCATTTTGTTATTCCCATCATGGCAAGGAGATTCCAGCTGGGATTAGGCCTCATTCCACTAGGGCTACTGCCACTTCAACAGCATTTCTAAGGTGGCAACTAAGGATATTTTGGAGGCAGCTACTTGGAGTTCAGTGCATACTTTCTCTAAGCATTACCACCTTCCTCTCTACTCTAAATCTAGGGCTGGTTTTGCCACGGCTAGTTTGCAGGGCATGTTGACAGCTCCTACTTCTTTATGATTTGCCAGCCTCCTTACCTCTGCTTTGGGATTCTACCCAAGTGTTAGGACTGCAGCAATGTGGAATGAAGAACATAGTACAGTTTTGTACCTACCATAAATGTAGATGTTCAAGATCCACATTGCTGCAGTCCAACCTCCTCCTTCCCTCTGTGTTTAGGGGTGGTTGTGTGGGTGGGGTTATGCTTTTGTAAATCTGTATATATATTGTATATATATTTGGTGCAGGAGTGTTTGGTGTTTTTGGTTTTGGCCTTATCTTTTAGGGTCTTCTGACATCTGGGGCAAGAAAAGACTGAGGATGCGTCGGTCATGCGGATTTTTAGCCTAACTTCCTGACGCCACACTAATGGGCGAGGACCGACGTCAGCCATATACTTTGGTATTCGGGCCGACTGGGACAGCGGACTACCCAAGTGTTAGGACTGCAGCAATGTGGATCTTCGAACATCTACATTTATGGTAGGTACAAAACTGTACTTTATTTGGCTCCACTGCTCAAGAGGTCTTAAAGAAATTTGAGGAAAAGGCAAAATCTGTACAAACAGTCAAAGATTTCCTCCAGGTACAACCACCAAGATTCAGCAGAAATTGGCCTTCTAAGAATTGGTCCTTTCCAGAAGAGAGATTTCAAAGAGGCAAGAACAGGTGTGCCAGAGGTAGAGGGCAAGCTAGAGGCTCCTACAGGGGACGTCAATGGCAGCCTCCTAACCAGAGAGGTAGTGCAGGTCCAACAACTGCTGCACAAGGACAGACTCAATGACTTCACCTTGACCCCGCCGTCCAGGGCTCAATTAGAAGTACCTTTGGGTGGAAAGTTGTCTTTATTCTCAAAAAAAATGGCACAGTATTACAAGGGACAAATGGACACTGCAAATAATAGACAAAGGATACAGGTTCCATTTCCATACATTACCAGAAAGAAAGGGAATGCCAAACCTGCCACCAAATCAGAGGGCAGAGGCTTTAAAACAAATTGCCAACCTATTGCAAATGGAAGCTATAGAAAAGGTTCCTCTCGCAGAACAAGTTCAAGGATTTTATTCCAGACTATTCCTTGTCCCAAGAAAAGAAAAACAATGGAGGCCTATTCTCGATTTGTCCGCACTGAATACTTATCTCATTGTGCCAAAATTCAAAATGCTGACCCTACAGCAACTCCTTCCCATGCTGGGCAAGGGGTCTTGGCTGGTAACTCTAGACCTCAAGGAGGCATACCTGCATGTCCCTATCAGACAAAGTTGCAGAAGACACCTCAGATTTCTTGCAGGTTCAGAGCATTATCAATTCTCAGCATTGCCCTTTGGCTTATCTAATGCGCCCAGAGTATTCACGAAATGCCTGGCATCAGTAATTGCACACTGCAGACTTCAGGGGATTCAAATATACCCGTATCTGGATGACTGCCTTATACAAGCAGACAGCCAACAAACTTTGGAAAAGCATTTGAATTATGCCATCCGCCTACTACAGGCCTTGGGATACACAGTCAACATTCACAAGTCAAGACTTGTGCCATCCCAAAGAACAACTTTTCTGGGTGCGGAACTAGATACAACCACCCAAATGGCTTTTCTCACAGAAGAAAACCAAAGACAACTACCGGATTACTTCAAAAATCTAACAAAACAAACTCAGATGACTGCAAGGAAAATCCTGCAGGCCCTGGGTTACATGGCATTGTGCATTCTTCTGATTCCACAAGCAAGGCTGCATATCAGAAAACTACAATGGTACTTAAGGAGTTTATGGTCTCAGCACAATCACAGCCTAGAAGCTTTGATACCACTCATTCCATGCCTTCAAAAGGAATTCCTGTGGTGGGCCCAAGCAAGCCAGTCAAACAGGGGCCTGCCTTTCAGCAAACCAGTAACCAGCCAAACCATTACCTCGGACGCTTCAGACCATGGATGGGGAGCACATATGGAGGGCAGATGCATCCAAGGTCTATCTATGGTCTCAGAAAGAATTGCGCATGCACATAAACCAAAAGGAAATGCTGGCAGTGATTCATGCAATCGAGGCCTTCAAGCTCTTTCTACATCAAGGCCACCTGCTAATAAGGACAGACAATACCACAGTTATGTGGTACATAAACAAGCCAGGAGGTACCCATTCCTACCCTCTTTGCAGACTAGCAATGAATCTTTGGGAACTTTCCCTAAAACTCAATATAGAGCTGCAATCCCAGTTTGTGCCAGGAAAAGACAATATACTGGCGGACAGCCTAAGCAGAAATACCATGGACCCACACGAATGGATGCTGCACCCAGTCATCTTCCTTCAGATAACACAGTCATGGGGGAGACCGGACATAGATCTTTTTGCCTCCCACCACAATCATCAGCTGAAGAAATTCTGCACAAGTACATACCACCCGCAAGCATGGAAAGTGGACGCCCTCTCTTTCAGTTGGAATACTCTAACAGTGTATGCATTTCCACCACTCCCACTAATGACCAAGGTCTTACTGAAAATCAAGACAGAACAGCCAAAAGTGATTCTGATAGCCCCGGACTGGCCAAGGCAGCACTGGTACCCACTGTTACGGAGCCTGTCACACACGAAACCGTGGCCTCTACCACTATGGACACTCATTCTGACAGCACAATTACAAAACTCTGCACTCCAGCCTGAAAACCCTGCAGCTGACAGCCTGGAGAAAACCTTGACTCCTCACCAGGAAAAGCTATCCAGGAGAGTGAAGGATATCATCATGGAAGCTCGCAGACCTTCCACGAGAAAGACATATTCAGCAAAATGGAAAAGATTCCACACTTGGAGCACCGCAAAGGGCCTAGATGCCACAGTGATGAGCATGGCACATATCCTGGAATGCTTGGCAGACATGCTCCATAATGGCCTTTCTTACTCTTCCATAAAGATTCATGCTTCAGCAATTTCAGCAGAATACAATACTGATCCACCTGTCTTCTCTCATCCTCTCCTAAGGCAGTTTCTAAGAGGAATTAAAAACGTCAATCCTCCAAGAAAACCACCAGTGCCTACATGGGACCTTAACTTCATGTTGGAAAAGTTGACTTTACCTCCCTTTGAACCAGCAGCTTCTTCAGAGTTGCAGTTCCTGTCTTGGAAGACTGCCTTCCTTCTGGCCATAACCTCAGCAAGAAGAGTATCTGAATTGCAGGCACTCATGGCAGTACAACCATTTCTTATTTTTCATCAGGACAGAGTCTCTTTGAGAACCAATCCTTCATTCATGCCAAAGGTGGTATCCAGGGTCTCATTGAACCAAGCTATTCACCTGCCTACCTTCTTTCCAAACCCACAAAACAAGGGAGAGAAACTTCTGCATACCCTGGACATTCACAGACAGTTACGCTACTACTTGGACAGAACTAAGACTTTCAGAAAAACTGACCAGCTGTTGGTAGCATATGCTGCAGGCATTCAAGGAAAAGCAATTTCCAAACAGGCAATTTCAAAATGGATAGGAAATTGCATTCGATTCTGCTATTCTTATCATGGAAAAGCTGTGCCAGCTAACATCAGACCTCATTCCACCAGAGCTACAGCCACCTCCACAGCCTTCTTAAGAGGGGTGTCTACCAAGGACATTTTAGAAGCTGCTACATGGAGCTCCATGCATACATTTTCCAAGCATTACAATTTACCCTTATATTCCAGATCCAGAGCAGGCTTTGCTACGGCAGTCCTGCAGGGCATTTTAGCTACACCATCATTTTCTTAGAGCCTACCACCCCCAGCTTGGCTAAGGTATTCTACCCATATGTAAGGACTGCAGATGCATCCTTGAAGGACATAGTACAGTTTTGTACCTACCATAAACGTAGATGTCCGATAGGTATGCATCTGCAGTCAGGTTTACCCTCCCTCCTTCCCCTCTGTGGTACTTCTTGGGTACTTCTCCCTCTTATAGCTAGCTGGGGTTATCTATTATGGTGTATTTGTTTTATATTACTGTGCATGTTTGCAATATTTTGTATTTCTACCAAATTTAGCCTTCCTTAGAGGGCACCTGGCATCTGGGGCAAGAAAAACTGAGGAAGATGGCGTCAGCTGACACTTTTATACCCCAGGCGCTCTGACGTCGGGGAAGGGGTGACATCAGCCGACGCCGGACCCAGACTTTGGAATCCGGCCGACTGAAGGGCTGCCTGAGGCAGGACAACCCATATGTAAGGACTGCAGATGCATACCTATCGGACATCTACATTTATGGTAGGTACAAAACTGTACTTTTCTTAAAGGAGTGGAGAATGTTTTGATTTCATCAGACTTTTTTTTTTTTTACTTTTACACAGCTGTTTTTAACATTTAAATAAGTAAATAAAAATACAGTTCTTTGAGACAGATTTAGATAAGACTGCAGTTTTCTGTTTGGGACTAGTTTTTCGTTTCTTATTCTTATCTATTTACTAGAGTATATTAATACTATATTGGTTGTCTATCATCACTGAATCTATTAATGATAGCTTCACTGGAAATGGTGTTTTGTAGAAAAACTGAAGAACCTTGTAAGGAAAACATTTTTTAAGTTATTACTGTCTTCATGGGGGCTTGTAAGCTTTTCATCACTTGTTTCCATTATAGGAAAAAATGTAATTTTTTTTTTAATCTGCAGTAAGTTTCTGTGCATTTTTCCCTACAATCAACCATGCCTGTGAATGCAGTCATTTCTTAATCAAAAGCAAAATGGCATATGTTTGTTAAAACAATGCGCTTTTATGGAAGTTCGTTTTCATTGCAGTATTTTTTTTTTTTCTGCATACATTCCTCCTCATCATCAGTATTTGTATAAGGAAGATTTTTAAACCAGCACCACAGTGTTATAAGCTACCTCCCTATGATCAACAGTACCTATATAACAGTGGCATTTTTTTAATCAAAGGGAAATGTATCTGTTAAATTAATTTAATTTAATAGTAAAATATACAGGTGAGTTTAGTTGTATCCAGTAGGGTTTCAGTGTTTCTAATCAGACTGCCACACAGAGTATGAAAATAGTGGATATAAACTAACAGATTTTCTGTATGGCAGCCTGTTAGATGCACTGTAACCATATATTTGACACAGTATAACCTGATCTCCATACCCTTTGGGAAGAGATACTTACTCTTTTAAATCTATGAAGTGCGAAAAGGTAATTCAGAAAGAATTTCACACTTTATTTGATACTTCCAGTTGTACGTTATATGAACTTACTGTTCAAAGCAGTTGTGTATTTCCTGGAAAAAAAAAAAAACATAACATCAGTGCTTGCTACTGACTAGAGCTAAAATTAGAACTACTGCACTCAGAGTAGGTAAATCTGACACTGGTGGAGTTATACATACTGTCAAGTAGAATACATGTCAGAGCACAAAATCTTAATGAAACCCAAGTACTTGACATGGCCAAGCAGTGTTCCAGGCATCTTCTTTCTCCATACCTTGTATAGTTTTAATATTAATTGCTGTATGTGTACTGTAACTGTAAATACTGCTATTCTTTGTCTGCTTCCTATTTATGCCAGAGGTTTTATTTTGCTTGTAAGAGAAGGAAAATGACTAGTGTTCTGAATATCTACTTGTGCCAAGTCTTTTTTTTACTTGCTCTAAGACCTATACAGTTTTAAGATCCATTGTCATCTGTGTGAAGAGTACAAATATTGCTAAGTGATTGCTGCTCATTTCATTTAGAATATTTTATTTTTGCTGTAAGAGAAGGTAATTTGCCATCATTCTAGGTGCCTGTTTGCTGCAGGGATTGATACAGATGGTTTTCTGATTGTCTGTTGACTTCAAAATTATAGTCTTATGTTTTGGTGTATAGCGTGGCATACTGCTTTATTTGACTTGGATGTTTTGAGTTTCACATAGTGGCTGCAGTTGCTAACTAGTTTGGACTCGAATGTACCTGATTTAACCTTCTACCAGTTCCAATGAGCTGTGCTAATGTATCTAGATCTCAACAGCACAATCATACCTCACCCACAAACTCACTAGTATTTCTACCACAAGCAATGGTCATTGAAGTAATATGCAGAAGCTCCTAAACCAGCTAGAGCATGGTGCAGCACATGAGCATGTCCCTCCCACAGGCAACATATGGATATGTCATACACCGGGCCTAGCAGAAGTACAGTATCGGTTATCTTTCTCTCTCAGGTACCAGAATTTGTGATGTCATTGAAGGTATTAGATCCATTCACCTCAAGTGTGCATATAGCTTGGTTGTTGAGTAGGTGGGAGTGAATGGTCTTCATTGTTCAAGCTTAGATGATATGTTGACACATATGACTGAGCTTTCTGAGTAGTTTCTGAGGCTGGGAACCAACTACGTTTGAGTAGTATCCTGCTTATCTCCATGAATGATGTGACAAGACAAACAGATAATCAACTTCAATAATTGCTTCAGTAATTCCTGTCATTCCAGGGTGTCCTGTATGCCTGCTTTATGGGAGAAATTCAACAATCTTGCCTGCTTGATCACGGATGGCTTGCTCCTCTGTTTGCAGAGCTTCCCCATGTTGGCAGTGATTTTTTTTTGTCCCTGTAATGCCCTTTTTGGGAAAAGCCATCCTCCTGTAGTACCAAGCTAGCAGTTTCAGTTCAGACGTTATTAGCATGGCTCTACTTATGGCTGGAAGCCTAAACAAAATGTTACAAGCCCTTGAGCCCTGTCATACCCATAGACATGTGTAATTATAGAAACACAATTCCAGTTTAGTGGCATTGTACCTTCTCTACCAAGTTTAAAGCCCTACTACTCATTTAGTCCTACTAGGTTACTGTGCATCTGTTGTAGTATGTCTGCCTGTACTTAATATATCATTACCTCTTGTATAACCCAGTAAGTTTTAAAGACCAATAACTCTTTCATATCCAGGCAAATACAAATAAATGTACCTTCTATGTCATGGCCATTTACAACTTCTCTATGACACCTGCAGCCTATGAAAACTAACTTAATTTAGAATCCCTAAATATTGAATCTGATGCAGTCGTGGGTGATTTTAACTATCTGTTCATAAATCGGCTTACATATGCAACAAATAATGTAGCACAGCAGTTCCTGGACATCATCAACACCAAGCCTCTTAATCAATGAGTGCCCCCACCAGGGGCTCAAACCTACTAGATCTTGTTGTTATGAATATGGCATCATTATACACTATGCTTGTTTAGCCAAAGGTGACCACCGTTCCATATTATTTTCTATAAGATCTCAACCTAAGATGCCCTAATATCCCATTGTCTTTAGAGACTTCTGTAAGGCTAATTTCCTAAAACTAACTTCCAGCCTAAGGAGATTTAAAAGCTGTTCACCTCTTGAAGACCCTATAAGTAAAACTACTGCTTTATACCATAAGCTTACATTCCCACTTAAACTTCTGTACTGAAGCTTCTGTCCCCATATGCTGCAAATATAGTAGCATGTTCAGAAACAGGCCACATTGCTGGAACTTTAGCATTAAGAAACTGTATAACAAGAGAAGAAACCTCCTAGCCCAAAAAAATAAATTCAAATCTCTTCTCTCCAAAGTAACATCAAGAAGATGAAGCAGAAAGGCAGATAATAAAGGCTTGTAGATATAAGTGTGAATTATGTATTGCAGTCGTAAAGACTAGCTATGTTTTAAACTTAAGAAACAAGTTAATACCAAATGGCAGTACCTGGTCTGACCTGAGGATATTGCATACATGCTAGCTGACAATTTCAGTCTAAGTACTTGTTTTGGCTGTGTCGTGACACAACACACCTTTAAAATTCTGGTGGTCCCATTCTATGCCCTGCATGATCGGGGTCTTGTCTGAGGGAGCTGGCAGCAGCTGTATGTCCCAGCTAGGCAGCTTTGGCCATTGGTATGGGGCTGCTCACCATTCTGGAGGTGTGATTGAATAGATAAGGTAATGTGCCTTTTCGATATATTGATCCATCCTCAGAAGTAGGGTACCATCCCAGACTTTGGGCTTCTGAGGAAGAAAGTACCTTTCAGATTTCCATAAGATTTCATCTGTTTGGGAGAATCTGTTGTGAGCCTGGCAGAGAAATCTGTACTAAATTTCAATTTCTTCATTTTTTACTGCTTTAATTCAACTTCTAATGAGTTCTTTGGCTTGCTAGTCTGTAAGCTAATTCAGAATTGTTTAAGTTCCAGATTCTCTTGTGCGAATCTTACTGTTTTTAATTGTACATACTTAGTGACAAGGATTAAACATTAAGTACACCATTTGTTTTGATTTACTTAAGGTTTTCTTGATATATGCATTTAATCTGATTTCATTTTGTGGTGTTTCATGACATGGATTGGTCATCCTTAATATAGTGTCAGTTGCATTGTCAGTGTGATTTGCTGATTTCATCATTTTGTGAGTTACTTTAAGGTTCTTGACTCTGTTTGGTAGATAGATGTCTGCTGTTTGCATCATCTGATTGTATTTTACTGTGTGTTGTCCTGTAACCAGGACTGAAAAATTATAATGGGCTGCTGATTTATTGATACTTTTTATGATCCGGTTTTATTATATTTTTCCTGCCATCTGAGTCCATCTTATTTCAGTTTGCTTTACTGTCACTTTTTTTTATTATTCATAATCTAGTTATGCGCAGTTCTGCCTCTAATTCATATGATGTGTGCTGTTACATGATATACCAAAGGCCTTTGTAATGTATGTAATAAAACTGTACGGAGCTTTGTTGACAACCACCAGGTATGGCTGAGGTGAAGGCTATATGCATCCGTATATGTCTTAGTATGCACATGAGCAACTGCTACCATCATCCCTATAGCAGTTTCCCAGTGTATTTCTTTTTCTAGAAGTATTATATGATATGGAACATGTCACATGCCGATTCAAATGTACATCTTTGTGCTGTTATTATTAATAGTGTCATCTTGTCATTTGTCTTTCCAGTCTGCTGTCTTAGGTGAAAATGTTGAGGTAGGGAAGTAAATGTTTGACAGACTCATGGTAAATAAGTAAATACTAAAAATCTGACGAGTCACAGTATGCAAGACATACTTGTTTGAGCTTAAAATGCAACTTTGAGTCAGTTGTTTTCTTGAAGTTTGTTTCAGTGCATCCCCACCACTATGATCTATAAACTTTTGTTAGAAGAACCAAACCTGTATTTAGTAGTGGTTACAAAAAATTCATGTGCTTCTAAATGATAAACCTACCTAAAGGGATAGTAAGTTAATTTCATATCACTCTATCCTGTCTTGGTTTATTGATGTATTGTTGCCCTACTGCATGTATGTAGTACAATGTTCAGCCTCATTTTTGGGTTACTGCCCATGAAATTTTCAATTGATCTTTCTTTGTGTCATATGGTACAGTAAATGCATCTTTCACACATTAATGCAAGCAAACCCACACCTAAACAGTATAACTTCCTTATAGAGAGATGAACATGTTTTGTCTTTAATATTCTTCTTCTTAAATATGAGTAAAAGATAAGTACAGCTCTGTAAATACTGAGAAGGAATGGAAAAATAGTCTTGATGATGTTTTTATTTGTACTGCTGTGTGGGAATGTATTACATTATAACACGATCAACTCAATAACGGTGCACGTGCTACCTTTATTTAGAAGAAAGTGTATTAATGCAAGGTTTCCATCCATGCAAAAAAATAGCAGAGGCTAATGATCTTTAGGAATGTATGTGAGATTTATACCTTTGATCAAATTCAGGCTTCCAGCATTACTAAACACAGGAGAGGGATTAATGGAGATTGAGGAGCTTCAATAGCTGCAGTAGGAACTTAAGGAGGAGTCTATATTTTTAAGTTATATCATTGCCCTAATTACTTCCTTTTAATACTCTCACTCACACAATACACCTATAAAACATGTGAAGTATATGTGCCATGCATATAATGTAAGCACTTCTGCGGTTATGACACTACATTTTATTTCTGTCATATGAAGATAGTAAAGTGCATTTTGTTAGTGTATCTTGTGTGGGTGCTTGCTTTTGGATGTTTGTGAAAGGACAACTGTGTTTTATGAGGAAGCAAAAGTAAGAACAGTCTTTCAAACAGGTAGAATTGTAGGCAGTGATTCAGCGCATTAATGTGGACAGGAATACTTCCCAATAGATTTAAAACTGCAGTAATATCTTTGTTTGCCCATGAGCAACCAACCACCATAGCAGACAGGAAAAGCACTTGTCAAATATCTCAGCTAAACATACAGTACTTTTCCCTTTTTGCACTGCTTATGTGATGTTAAAAAACCTAAAATTTGCAAGTTTCTTCCCTTAAAAGTTAGTATAATTAGCTTTATTTTTCTCAGATTTAAAGCTGATGATTTCATCACTATATGTGTTAATTGCTGTTTCTTAATGAAAATATCTGTAGCATATTTAGTGAAAATTAAAATTAAATGAATAAAAAACACATGTAGGAATGATAGCACATAATGGCTGTTAGTTGGAGAAATCCTAACCATCATATATGGGGACAGTTGAGCACTGCTGACAGGAACTGCTTAAAGCACAGAAATGGACCCATGAGAATATTGGAGTTGTATTTGCAGTACTTGATCATGGGACAATGTGGAATGAAGAATGCGTTTTATTTACACATACTCTTTGTACATGTTTTATTACCTGATATGGAGAGTGAGGTCTTCTTTTCAGAATGCTCTTCATTTTGTCTGATAAGCATGCTGTACTGTCTTTAAAACTTTGACTTTGAACCCATTCTGTAGGTTCTCACAAATACATCACCTACTGATACAGCAATAAATTTAGTAATGACTTTCATTCACTTCTGATAACTTTGATTAAGCCTAATTAAATACTTATGTTATAGTTATGTGCATCTCATATGCCCAATGTCTAGCTAACATGGTACCACTGTAAGCTGCTGGAGTAGATCGATTCTTGCTTGCATTTGTTGTGCATTGTAAGTAGGTCGTGTGATACTCATCATCGGACTTGGATGGTGCAACAGTAGGTCATGTGACACTCATGTGACCTGGATGCTGCAACATCACCCAGTTTTGAAAAGAAACAAACGTGCCTTTGTACATATCCACAAAACATGCTGCAGCACTGTAGGATCACATGCACATTTCATACTTACCAGACATCTCAAAAATCTTGGATACAGATTTCTGGAGATGTCCATAGTTAGTAACGTTTTCATAGTCTTTTTCCATCTTTTCTTTTTGGCATGTCTTTGATGGCAGGCTTGCAACTTTCTGGGATTTCAGAACTTAATGGGAAGGGTGAGAAAATCTTGCAGTGCATCATGAATTTGTAAAGCAAGAAAACTGAGCTTTGGTAAAATATCTGTGGTTTATGTGATGCATGTTTGGAATATATATATATATATATATATATATATATATATATATATATATATATATAGATATATATATATCCGATGGGATATGTTTGTTTTTGATGTTGGATTCTCATTCCTCTGACTTCCAGTGCCCATTTTGTGTCCTCTTGTTGCAGAATACTATGTTTCTGCCACGTAGTGAAAATATTGTCTCCTTTGCTTCTTTGCACTTACATCTTTCCTTCATGAAGTCTGGGCTATCAGCTGATGATAATTTTGCATGGTTTGTGTTCATAATGAATTGTGCTAGTCATACTTTTCCTGTACCTACATAGATATTTTTCTTTGTTTTTGCCTGTTTTTCTCTGTTAATGTGTGAGTATTGTGGACTTAACATGGTGACTTAAGAAAATTGCATGTATCTATACAAGTTTTGAATACTTTGAACCCCCCATATGTGGACTGTCATATCTAGCAGTTCTCGGTATTATGGTCAAACTGATTGGAGAAATAGTAGTGCTGTTCATTTTCTTGGAGCTGAAATATTGTATTGTCAATTATTATAGTAGGTATTTATTACTCTGTGGATAAAGGCCACATCATGCTCTTGGTTTATAGAGGTCCCTTTTTGTTACCGGATTGTGACATGCATCAGCAGTGGAATTTAACTGCTCCTGTTCTCTCTCTCTCTTTTTTTTTGTGCATGTTTTATTGTTTGCCTTTACAGGTGATGACTCTGACCAAATATTATGCAGTTTTTAAACATGCTTTTAGAATAATTTGATGCAGCTGTAGTGCACTGTGTCACTATTATATCATTGTTTGAAAAATCATAGTCTTTATGTAACAGCTTTTATCTTACTGTGGATGTGTCTTTCGTCTTTTCCCGGTTAGGGGTCACCACAGCGGAACTCTGGTCCGCTAATGATTGGCAGTAGATTTTCATGTGCTGGCTTGCCGGGCCTAACACACAACCTTCAACGAAGGAACGCCTATTCCCGCATGTCGACACACAGAAGACGCTCTAACTGAGAATCGAGTAGTATAAGATAGAGACTTTAGACTAATAATAATAATACAGTCTATAGTACAGTACAGTTTTTACATAAATAGTAGCACTACAAAGTGCCAGTTTAGGGGGTAGTAAAGTTGTATTAATAAATAGAAAAGAGGTATTGAGAAGTCATAAAGCAAAGAGAAAGTCTTTAAGGAACAATGAGACTTCAGCTGCTCAGGATTAAAGGGGAGCTAGGTGTGAAAGTTTGGAATTGGGGAGGGGGAGGTTGAGGGTTCTAAGGTGGGATGTGGCAGTAGTAAGTCTGATAGAAGTAACAGAGTAATGGCTTTAGATGGCTGCAGTTAGTGAAAATCTTGTTTCATGGTTAGATGGTTAAACATTTATTTTCTGAAGCTAACAGCAGAAATTATATTAACTAGCAATCATTCAGTGAATCAGCAGCTAGGTCTTGCTGTAGGCCTAATAAAATTTCTTATAATTTGCATTGAATGGGACCTGGCCATGCATACTAAAACTGCAAACACTGTCAGAAAAGTGTATAGAGAAATAAAATGATGCAGTCAGAAACCTGGTAAAAATTCAACAGCATCAGTCCTACCACACACTACACAACAGAATTTCAAAAGCAGCACATCACATGGTACACACTGGTCACGATAGCTGACAGCAGTACTTCGGACTAATGAGCAAGGCCCACCAAGGAAAAATGAAGACAAAAACTTTTCCTTCTCTCTTATAAAATGAATGTGCATTGCCTGGCAACAGTTAACTCAAGACTAAATGTCATTTATTAGCTTGCTTGGTGATTCTTTACAAATGGCATTGCTTTCCCCAGTGTTTTTAAACAACTAGAAGGTATGTTGCTTTAATTTCCTCACAAGAAGTACCATGCAACACAATATAATTTAAAGCCCTGATTCTCACCTTATAAATTCAGCACTGAGGGGTGTATAAACTGAAGGTTACTAATGCAAAAATTGTTAAAAGTACTTATACTTAAGCTCATTAAAAGTTGCAGAATGTAATTAAATAGAACTTAATGCACTACACCTAAAATAACTTTAGACAGGAAAACAAATTAATAAATATGCAAGATTACACACACTGACATTCTCTATTAAAACAGACAGCTGAACAGTATTAAAGTGAGTCTACAGGTATGCGTAGCATCAGTGCATATTAACGTACTCTGTAACCAAGACCTCTCTCTCTCTGGAATTTATGGAAGCTGGGTCAAATGTACTCTTATTCTAAAGTGGTACACATCCTCAAAGTGCACAAACCATGATAGATGAAGTATATTGAAATAAATTGAAGGCCAGAGTATAGTAGTGATCACTGAGGATGTGGGTCATGCAGTAGTTCCCACGTGTGCTTTAATGACAGCACTCATGGGTATGTATTCCATAACCCGTATCACAAAGTTCATTATTGCAGAAATGTCAGTTTATTCTGATATGTACTATTATAGAAGGGAGGTTGTATGACAGTGTGGCACTGTCAAGCTTGAGGTGTATTTCTTCAAACCAAGGCAGAGTCGTGGTTGCAACTAACTAAATTTATGAAAGTTATGAAGGAAGACAAGCTTACATACACCACAAGTGGGGGTAAACATAAGGTCTGAATTTCAGTGTCCACTGTTGTTCCATTTGACTTGCAGAAGAAATATTTGAAATAGGTGGCAGGGGAAGTAAGCATTGTACATACATTTTAACTGAAGTAGCACCTATTGGACTTGGTCAATGTCTGTTAAAAACTAAATAAATAAATAATTACATCAACTGCCATCAAGCAAACATAAAAGCATAAATATATGAGCTGTTTTTAGAGATAGTAGAAGTGTGTCATGATGTAGTTTAGTGAAATAAATAGAACTAAAGTGTATGCATATTACACAGTTAAGCAGGAATTAATTAGGAAATATTTACAGACTGCAAAGGAATGTTGGGTATAGTTTGAGACTGATCAGGATGTGAGGTCACAAAAATACGTAATAACTAAATAAATACTGCTGATAGTTACAGTTCCTTTAAACAGTTCAACAAAGCCACAGTGGGAAGATCTAAGAGACATGAATGCTCTTCTGTCATAGAAAATGTAAAAATTAAAAAAAAGTGAGGCTAAGAAAGTTAGTTTTAAAAAATCTGGAAACTGCAAAGTACACAAGAAAAAGTTAAAACTGTCACTTCAGAAATGTCAGATGGGATATAGATTAAAATCAGAAAAGAAAAAAACTAAATCACAAATAAATGAATAAAATACTCGTTTAATATGAATACTAACTTAAATTATCATCAGTTATCTCCCCCATTTTTTCCCTTTGGAGAAATAATTTATTTCAAGAGAGATTAAGGAATGTGGAGGCAAAAACAATTCCACCAAAAAATGTATACTTTTATGTTAGAAGACTTGCAACTGAACTATTCCACCCTATTTTGATTATTTCCAGTACCTTTTTGAGAGTGTTGGTAAAACTGCAATTACTTAACTTCATGTACCTAAAAGGGCAAATGGATTAAATAGAACATAGATCTCCCAGAGGCAGAGACAGGATCTGATATTTAAAGGCAGAGCCAACTGTTGTTTCTATTTCTTTGATTCAATATCAAAGGAAGACTTTGAAACTGCTGTCCATCCCTTCACAAAAATAAGGTAGAATAGATTTAATAAATGCTTGTGTACGTCTTCCAGCTTAAGAAAGTTATTAAATACCCAACTCAGAGTGCTGTACGACTGCTCAATTTTGGTATAAGTAGAGGAGAGCATTTGGACATTTTTTGATTAATAGAGCCTTGAAACTTTTAGGCTCAGTTATCTGCAATGGATGTCACATGGTGAGATGTGTATATAATGCAGTGGATGCTTTTGTTCTGCTCATAGCAAATAGGTTTCCAGCTTCAGTATGTACCTTATTTAAAGCTCATGCATTTCCAGAGTAAGCAGCCTTAACTACTTATCTGAATATCAGCATATTAAGCAAGTAACTAAGTGACATGTTTCTTACTGAACTGGAGAAAAAGGTCAAAACAGTGAATTTTGTAAGCATGTGTTCTGCTGTTTTCCATAATATACCAGAAATGTCCTGTATTTCTATGACTTCTTTCTTTAAAAAGCAGTATAACATCCATTTACAGGCAAAGCCCGCATGTAACTACAGTTATATGATGTGTGCGCTTTTGTAAGTCAGCGTGATGGGTGGTAGAAGCTGTTTTTTTAATATGGTATGTAGACTGAAGTGGTGAGTTGTTATTGATGTGTTTATTTTCTGTATATAGTTTGGGTGAGTATGATGGATTTGTTGGAGGGTTTAAATTTATGCATCTGGGTTGTATGTTAAAAAGAAAAAAATATCTCTTGTTTTTCCTGCTTTACTAGTTTAGTCCAGTTTCAGAGTTGCTGATTCCTGGGCTTTGGTTGTAGTTCCTGTGTACTGTTTCCTTGCCTTATTTGGGGGAAGGGAAGCTACCTTGCTTACCAGTGGGAGTGGGAAGCATTGAGCTGCCTTTTGTCCAGTTTTGTGAGGTTTCAGCCAGTAACTAGTAGTTTATTGGTCGTTTTGGGCCAGTTTCTAGCTTTTTCCAGCCCCCTGGTATAAAACTTTCAGCTTGTACCTACTCAGCACAGACTCCACGTGGGCCAGCAGAGTAATCCAGGCTGCAGAGAGCTGAATAAGCGACTTTTCTTGATACTAAGTATATTTTTGTTGCTTTCCACATCTGAATACCTAGCAACTGTATTTCGCCTGCCTTTCTGTTACATTGAAGCTGTTTTACTGCATTTAACTTAATATTGCACTTGGAATCCTTGTTTGTTACTATTTGACTGTATTTGTAGCAAATTCTTCTGTGTAAGCTGTAGTAGCTGATTCATAGCATTTATAAGTGTTTGCTGTACCTGTTTCTGCCTGTTTTGTGAAAAAAAAAAAAAAAGAAAAAATATCTCTTGTTTTTCCTGCTTTACTAGTTTAGTCCAGTTTCAGAGTTGCTGATTCCTGGGCTTTGGTTGTAGTTCCTGTGTACTGTTTCCTTGCCTTATTTGGGGAAGGGAAGCTACCTTGCTTTCCTGCTTTACTAGTTTAGTCCAGTTTCAGAGTTGCTGATTCCTGGGCTTTGGTTGTAGTTCCTGTGTACTGTTTCCTTGCCTTATTTGGGGAAGGGAAGCTACCTTGCTTACCAGTGGGAGTGGGAAGCATTGAGCTGCCTTTGTCCAGTTTTGTGAGGTTTCAGCCAGTAACTAGTAGTTTATTGGTCGCTTTGGGCCAGTTTCTAGCTTTTCCAGCCCCTGGTATAAACGCTTAAACGCTGCTAGCTGATTTAGAGCGATTGAGCTGCCACTGTTGCACACTAGGGCAGTGCCGGTTAAGCAGGTTTAAACTATTCGGCTACCTAAAGTCCACTCTTCAAATTTTCCCTTAAAACTACCTTCCTCAAACTATACTACTGATCAAATCAGCGTATCCTATAACTAAAAGATCAACTCTACTTGACTCCAAGTAGACTATTCTCTATCTATTAAACCTAGCACTTGCTCCTACAGTACTTATTACCTTGATACGGCACTCTTGTCATAGATAGTACCCCAAAAAGGCAACCCCCATTTCTCGGTCACCCACGCCCCCGAATCTTTTTAAAGTTTTCGTCTACCCTTCTAGCATGTCGAGGATCAGTTGCTAGTGTCCTCTCCTGCTCAGCTGGTGAACCTGGGAATATTGAGGCAATGTTTCAATTGCCTCATGTACACAGACAACCCTTTCCTCCTCCCACAAAACACAAATACATGCGAGATGCAACTATATGGCCAAACTGGAGGCTGAGCTCTCTCAACATAGGACTGGCAAGACCAGTCAGGAGGAGAAGGTTACCACACACACTATAGACCCAGTCTCACATAGTACCATTACAACCTCAAATCATACACATAAACACACAAAGACATACTCGGAGGCTCTGATCAAAAATCTACCAAAACAGCAGAGGCCACCAAAGCAGGCACCCAAACAACCACCACCTCAGAACACAACACCCGCAACACATAGACCTCACAGTCAGAGTGTCAAACAGTCACAGCCCTTAAGGCCAAACACAATGCCAGACACACTAGTCATTGGTGACTCCATAGTCAGACACACTGATGTCCCGCTCACCAGACTGAGTAAGGAGAAGGTCACAGTAAGCTGCCTGTCGGGCGCTAGAATCCGCCACATAACGCAAGCACTCAGGTCTCTCAACAGCAGGTACAAATATGACTCAGTCATTGTCCACGCTGGTGTAAACGACCTGAGACGGAGCTCCTTGGAGCACATGAAAAGAGACATTCAGGAGGTCTCTGATTATGTAGCCCAGGCAGGTATGACCCTGACCTTGAGCAGTATCCTACCTTCACCAAGAATGATGCCACAATACAGAGATAAGATGATCAGCTTTAACAATTGGCTTAAACACTGGTGTCATTCAAAGGGGATCCAGTGTCTGTCTGCCTGGGATGACATGCTGGACAAGCCACGCTGCTTCGCAAGGGACGGCTTGCACCTGTCACCCTGGGATTCCGGATATTGGCAAAGGCTCTTGCCACCCCATAGTGCCTTTTTAGGCAAGGCTCAAATTCTAAACCTACCACCCTAGAACACAAAAAGGAAAAAACTAAGGGTAATGCTGCTCAATGCCAGAAGTCTAAATCTCAAAATGCACGCACTCGAGGCCCTTCTCAGTATGGAGAACATCGATGTCTGTGCTGTGACAGAAACCTGGTTCAAGGCTCCTGAGAGCACCCCAGCGCTATCAGGTTTTACCTCATATCATGCTCCGCCCCAAAATCCAGACAATACCAAGAAAGGAGGGGTATCCATATTCATCAAGGACACCCACACCTCAAGACTGGTGGCAACGCACGATGCATCGGAGACCATCCAGGTGCAATTAACCATAGGCAAGACTGCTCTGCAAATTGTAGCATGTTACAGGCCACCCTCACAAACTCAGGAAACTCACATGGCCTTCCTGAAAACACTAGAGGGGATAAATGTATCACCAAACACCATCATACTAGGTGACTTCAATTACCCTAATATAGACTGGGAACACTACTCAAGCCCAAACACCCTAGCCCAAAAGTTCCTGGAATTCATAAACTCAAATGCCATGGAACAACTAGTCACCATTCCCACAAGAGGAGATAACATACTTGATCTCATCATCACGAACATGGGAGCACAATGTTCAACACCGGAAGTATACCCCTCACTGGTGAGATCAGATCACAAACTAATCTCACTGGAGGTCCTCATCCCACCCCACCTGAAATAAAAAGACCACAGTAAAGAACTTCTCAAAACGCGGGTTCACCCTTGTAAAGACTAGTGTCGTCTCCTTTCAGGCCCCGAGCCGGGAAAACAATACTCAAGTCGCTGAATCACTTACAAACGCCTTCTACCAGCACCTGCAGGACTGCATGGATAAGGCAATCCCAAGCAAAACAAAGACTCTTTGTACCAAAGGCAAGCGTCCAGTCTGGTGGACCCCAGCCATAAACAAACTCTACAACAAAAGGAGGAAGCTACTACAAGATAGAGCAAAATCCTTAAAAGGTAAGACACCCTTGATCACTATAAGTAAAAAAGTAAGAGCTCTCATAAAATCATCCAAAGCAAATTTCGAGAGAAAAATAGCTAAAGACTCAAAAGACAATCATAAGGCCTTCTTTAGCTATGTTAGAAACCTAGGAGGAAACTCCCAGATATGCTCAGAACTAGTTCAAAATGATGTGAAGATTACTGATCCTACAGACATTGCCAACATACTGGCTGACAGGTTCAGTGCAAACTTCTCCCCTCCCCAAAAGGAGAGATATCTATACCAAATGAGTGCAGCCCCCAAACATCTCCAGCCCAAGTGAGAACTGCTCTCTCCAAAGCAAAAACACAGCATCCATGGGACCCGATGGTGTCCCGGCTGTGTGCTCCACGAACTCAATGAGGAATTAAACCCACAGCTAGGACAGCTGTTTAATCAAAGTCTTACCTCTGGATACGCACCCAGGAGTGGCGCACTGCAACTGTGGTCCCACTTCACAAAGGCGGTGCCTCCACAGACCCTGGAAATTACCGCCCATTAGCTTGACAAGCCTTATCTGCAAAGCCATGGAGAGGATCATAATGGACCTCATAAATAAAGACATAGGAATTTGCAGACTTTGGATCCAACCCAGTTTGGCTTTGTCAAAGGCAGATCATGCCTTTTAAACTTGGTTGACTTTTTCAAACAGTCACCAAAGCCATTGATGAGGGAAAGGCAGTCCATACAGCCTACCTCGATCTGGCTAAGGCCTTCGATACAATACCCCACTCGGGTATCATTGAAAACTCATCAGCTTAAATGTTAACCCATACATCACAAGATGGGTTGCAAACTGGCTGAGTGACAGAACCCACAGGGTCAGAGTTGCTGGCGCCATGTCAGACTCAAAGCCTGTCACAAGTGGTGTCCCACAGGGCTCAGTCCTGGGCCCACTCTTGTTTGGCATCTACTTTTCCAAGTACAAGCAAACACAGGAGGGTTATGGCTGACAAAGTTTGCAGATGACTGCAAACTGGGCCATAGTAGAAAACACATCTGACACAGATATCCTTCAGAAGGGTCTCACAGAAACGGATAACTGGTGCCAGAGCCACGGCCTAAAGTTAAATGCCAAAAATGCATAGTCATACCCTTCGGGAAAAACAAGGTTACCCCTAGCTACCAAATAGGTGGCAATCCACTGAGCACAGAAGAAGTTATCAGGGACCTGGGGACCCAGGTTGATAGTAGTCTGTCATTCGACACCCATGTAGCTAAAGTAGTTAGGAAGTCCTTCTACATTGCCCACCTTATCATGAAGGGATTCTCATCTAGATCAAGGGAGGTCATAGTCTCCCTTTACTCATCACTCATCAGACCAATGATTGAGTACAATGCCCCATTCGGAATGTATCTGACGGACACTTGCAGCAGCTGGAGAGGCCACAAAAGTTCCTCACCAAAAGGATAAAGGGTCTCAAAAATCTGTCCTATGCTGCCCGACTGAAAGAACTCCAGCTCTATTCAGTCGCCACCGCTTGCTCAGAGGTGACCTTTGCCTAACATACAAGGCCATGTCAAACCCAGATTTGATGAATATGCTTCACCTCAAAAATCTAGATCCATCAGAGCCACAAGGGCGGAGACTTAAACCTCGACACGGCTATTAATAGGACGTGCTGGAGGGATAGATTCATCACCCAAAGACTCCCTATGCTGTGGAACAAAATCCCGGTACATGTGAGGCAGAGCACCTCGCTGGCCTTGTTCAAGAGAAATCTTGACCAATGGATGGGAGATCGCAAATATACCCCAGGAATTACCTCAGTGTCACTGCTCGACAGAGGCACAGCAAAATAATGGGTATAGTTCCCCATACTAAAGGGGTGGCGTAAGCCACAAAACAATGGGCTAGGCTTATAAATGCCCTCGGGCAGATAGCCTAGTATGAACCTATGAACCTATGAACCTATCAAAGTCATCAACTGCCTGGATCAAGGAAAACCTTCCCCCTGAAGTCAAGTCCTCAATGGGCACATAAACCCTTTCATCCCAGAGGTACAGGGCCTCATTAGAAATCACAGCTTTACTTAAACTCAGCTAAAAAGTAAGTTTTTGAAAAAACTAAATCTAAAACACTTTATAAGACTAGTACCAATTATCGTGGAAAAAAGAGAGAGACCTGACAGGGTCAAAGAGGAAGGAATCATTGCAACATGCCTTTGAAAAGTCTGAGTACAGTGGTAGGAGGAAGCTGTAGAAACCTGGAAGTAGTGCATCTCTGTTAAGACCAGAGATGTGACTTTTTACCCTTATTGTGTTCACAGCTGAAAGTTTTAGTAATCTGTATTCATGCTAAATGGATGGTATCAGTGACCGTATCTTCAGATATCACCCCGTTGGCTTAATACACTGTATTAAAGCACTGTATTTTGCTGTTTAATTAATTTAGTTGTTAAAATTAAGGCTTGTTTTTTGTCTGGTGAGAGAAGAGAGAATCTGCTTAGTTCAAGAATTTTGATTGCTTGGAGGCAGTTTGAGTGTAATATCAAAACTGATGTTTAATACTGAGAGACTTTTTGGAATCATTTGCATTTGTTTTAAATCTATCTGCTGCTGGGTTTCAGTCCTTTCAACCCATATTCTCCTGTCTTCCAGGACTTGCAACTTCTGGGTAGGTGCTTCTAGCGTTGTTTTGTTTTTTTATCAGCTTTAAGTGATTTTAACAGTTCCTATTTTATTCAAGTTCTTTTTGTTATCTGTTTAAGTTATTTTGTCAGTTTAGGCTATTTGTTTTTATAGTTTACATTTTATTATTGCCCTCATTCAGAACCTGTAGCTTTTAGAGGATACCACTGCTTTGGAGCAGACTCCCATTCATGTAAAACAAACTGATGTCTGTCCATATTCGACCACAGCCTGGATCTGTGGACAGGCTAAGTGTTTTAAGATCTTAATTTGACAAATTCCAGTTAATATTTAGCAATTATTGTGACAAGAGTTGGACAAACACATGGCTAATTTTTTTTTTTTTTTTTTTTTTTTTTTTTTTTTTAACTGCGATCTGGGATAATAAATTCAGCCCTGCTTTGGCTACTAGTATTCCTTTTAGCTTTTCTGTTGTCTAGCACCTGACATCAAACAAAAATGGTGGCATTGTTGTTATTTGGCATCATCCTTTTTGTAGACTTTCCAGAGAGTGGAGTTATCAATACCTTTGAGTGTGTTCTGAGTTTAGGAGCAGGCTGTGGATTCCTTCTCATTTTCCATCCACCTAGTAATTTGAGAATGTTTTTACAGCAGGTCTACGACTTTTTTGTCAACCCACTGTTGACTCTGCCTGATTAATTCTAGGTGATGTCAGTGACTGTGTCAGTGATGACTCTGTGATGCTTGCTCAAGATTTTCTTTCTGTCATGAAGGGTTATGGCTTTGTCCATGTTAATTTCCACTCCCACTCATTGGGCACATCCTAGACCTGTTTTTCAGCTTGATGTTTCTCCGTTTGACCTGACAGTGGAATCATTTTAGCGGAGGATCACCATCCTGTTACGTTTTCATTAAATTTGTACCTGATACCACCAGAAGATAGAGCTTGTTGAATGTAGAAACTGAAGCTGTCTTACTTTAGATTAATTTTCTTCATTTAATAACCATCTTTTGTTGGTGCCCAGTGCACAGGACTGAAATGAGTTGCTAACAGGTAACATAACATGGCCGTTCATTCCACATTGGATGTCTTCACTCCAGCTCATATACACCCTGGAATTCTTAAGTCATGTGAGCCATGTTTCTATCAATCTTCATCTTTTGAGATAACAACAATGAATGTTAGGGCATAAATTGCAAATGTGTGCTGCCTTCTTTGATGCCATGCTTAGGCTTGACGAACACTTATATGATGTATTAAGCAGAGATTATCAAAAAAAGCCTTCTCCTCTATCTTGAGTCATATGTTGGTGTGTTGAATCAATTTGCCATGCTCTTTTGTGTGGTGGATAAGAGGTAGTCCATGTTGTCTCTGCACTTGTAGACCATTTTAATTCAAGAATGTCAACTGGCTGCTTAGTTTTTCACAACTAAGCTGGCCTCTCTGGGGACTTTAGCTTGTTCTCTTACAAGCTCTGTGGGATTTTGCAATGCAACTGAGAAGTCAGTCGCCTGAACCTGGTTTGAGTTTCAGAAGGTTGACTTTCAGGATTTGGTTTCCCTGGTTTAAGGAATGTGTTCTTTTACCTGTATATTGCATCCTTAGCCCACTGTACTTTTTCATGCTTTTGTTAGGTGCTTGGTCCTTTGATTTTCCAGGTCGTTAACACTTTCCTCTCAACATTGGGATTTGTCCATCCTTGCTAAAGGAGGCTTTGGTTGTCTTGGTTTTGAACAAGCAATGTTTTGATCTGGATGATCTGTGCAATTACTGACCTATTTCTAACCTATCATTTATTGGAAGGGTTGTTGAGATGGTAGTTTTTATGCAGTTGTGATCATTAGTTAAAGAACACCATATATTTGAACCTTTCGAGTGTAAGTTCTGCACCAAACACAGTATTGAGACTGCCTTTACCTGGGTTTTGAATGATCTCCTTGTGGCATGGTATCAGATGTAATATTCTGCTTAGGTCTTGATTGATCTCTCTTCTGCATTTGATACATTAGATCATTGATTGTGTTGAAACCTTCTGTAAACCTTGGGTGCCGTCTGGTTGGTTTGCCTGCTACCTCAGAGGCTGTATGCACTACATTGTTTCAGAAGTTCAGTCTGTATTAGTACACCCTATTACATCTGCTGTTCTGTGCTAGGCCTGCTATTGTTTTCTATCAGTATACATTATTTCACTGGGTGAGCTAGTTATAGAAAAAGGTCTGCCCTGTGACTGTTACACATTATACTCAGTTGTACCTCTCCTTTCCTCATCACATGTTGTCAGCTGTGGATTCATTATTAGATGACTTAGAACACATTCATAACTGAATAGCTATCAACAACTGATGACACTGTACTACCGAGACCTTGTCATGACCATTCATGCCACCTTAAGAGATTCTCATTATCCAGCCCTGGATTCAGTTTTATGTAACAGTGATGGGTTAGCCTGACAGCCTGACACTTGTGGACTAGGTGTCAGCTGTTATAAAGTTTTCTTATTTCTGTATTTGAAATATGTTTTGCATCAAGGATCTCCTCCTCTATCAAAATTACATTTCAGAGGTTGCTCAGGCCTTACTACCCTCTCACCTTGATTACCGTAACTCCTTATACCTGAGATTGCCAGAGAGTGAGCTTGATCACCTGCCGCAGGTACAGAATTCTGCAGCACTATTATTTATTGGTACTCTGTTACCCTCATACCCCCCCACCCATTCTGTTGAGTTTCCACTAGCTACTTGTGTTATAGTTTATCATATGTAAGGTTTTGTTGATGGTTTACTGAGCCCTGCATCATCTGGGCCCCCCTTACATTAAAGATCTATTGGCTCTACATTATCCAGTCAGATTTTTCCACTATTGCACCTTGGGTTTGCTGTAGGCCCCAGAATTTGACTGAAGTGCTTGGGAGGTTCAGTCTTTATTATCTAGATCCCCATTTTTTGGAACCTCCTCCCACAGTGGTGTTTTGCTCCTGATCTTTCAGACTTTGAGGTCCCTAAAAACACGTTTATTCAACTTTGCCTACACTAGGTCACAACCTGGGCTGTATGTATAGGTGCAGGTGATTTGATCTGAATGTTCACTTAGTATTTCAACTATTATCCAAAAAATATTAAGTCTTTCCTCTGCATCCATGTGTGGGTACACCCCCCCTGCTGCGCTATGTCAATATTCGAAGCCTGAGATACTGCTGCACTACTAATAGAAACTAACCACTCGCCACAGTTTGTGGAGCCAGGTCACTACTGTATCCAGCAGTAAGTGCTGGTCACTTGTGCTGATCAGTGCTTTTATTAAAGCAATCCACTGTACATTCCAATTCTCAAGCTCCCAGTTACTCTCCTCCTTCAGTTACTACATGCATTCCACATTCAGTTACACATTCCAGTGTACTTCTTCCACAAAAGCAACCTACTAATTCAAATAGTTTAGACCGTGCAGGAGTGCACAAACTAGAACTAACCTACTTGGTTCCTACAAAAGATTAGTATGTACACTTCTCCAAAATGTAATTTAAATTAAGCTGCTTAGTCAAATTTACCTTACCTGTGCACTTCTCCTTCTCATGCTTGAAGTACTGGATATTGTGGAGGTTCAGCCAGCTTATTTCTGATTTTTTCCCCAGCAGCCAGCTTATTTCCTATTTGTTCCTAGCAGCCATCTTACTTCCGATTTGTTCCCAGCAGCCAGCTTTTTTCTGATTTATTCCCAGCGTCTTAGCAGTTAGTGTTCTCAGGTAGTGTAGGACCTGTCTTCTACTGATATTTATGGTACGTAAAAGCTTATTATTTTTGAGAGGTGATTTGGAGGGATGCCTGTCACCTAAAACCATGTATAATGAACATCATACATTCACATCCTCTCTCTCATCTCTACCACATTCACAACAAATCACATTAAAATGCCATACACTGAGGCTTTTAAAAAATCTGTACCATAGCCTGCTAGATTTAATAAAAACACATCTTGGCAGAAATACTCTGTTTCATCTTCTTCATGCACACCTTCATCTTTAAGTCACCAAGAATCAGATTGCTCCCATTCTTGTACTCCTAAGCACTCTACTAACAAAATGAATTGGTGGCTGGTGACTCAGTTGCTAGGCATACAGATTCTCCAATCACAAGGCTTTCCAAGGATATGATTACCGTCAGTTGCCTTTCAGATGCCATGATCTATCAAGTCCCAAAGGCCCTAAAGTTCCTTGTCCTGGACAGATATAAATATGGCACAGTGGTGGTTCATGCAGGAGTACATGACCTGTGATGCAAAACCTTAGAGACATGCAGATAGGCATGGTAGAACTTTCTAACTTTCCATGCAAGTGACAAATGCATGTAAGACACTGGTCCTGAATGGAATCCTTCTTTCATCAAGAATGATGAAAAAATGATGTACAAAGTTAGATAATTGCCTTCGACATTTGGCTGAATAGTTTGTGTTATTCTGGGGGAACCTGGTATCTGTTAGCATAGGACAAAATCAACTTTCTTCAAGGGGTGGACTGCACTTCTCTTTCAAAGTTTTCTGCATACTGGTTGAAGCCTTTGCTACCCTTGCATTGCCTGTCTTTAAGCTGAATCCAGTTTATGGACATTGCAGATATATCAAACATGACCACATTAAGGTGTCTGCTCTCAGTGCTAGAAAGTTTAATTGACAAATTTACTGATTTTGAGATTGTCCTATATGTGGAACACATCCATGTTTAATTCCTGAGACTTGGTTTAATACAAGTAAAACACTCCTTCCATACATGAATTTTGTGCCTACCATGCTTCAGACCTGATGACTGTGATGATGTACAGATGTTTGTCAAGTATCATATCACCTCCTTACAGATTCCCAGGGACCCATAAATAGAACTCTCAATTTTATATCACCATCAGTAAAAGAAACTATCAACTTATAGCTTACTGTAGGACACCATCTGTGCCCCCAAATGATCATATTAGATTCCAGAAAGTATTTGAAGAAGTGCCTGTTAACAAGAATTCCATTATTTTGGGAGTATTTACCTTGTAATTCACTGGAGCATCTACATAATCAACATAGGGTATGTCCAGAAGATCCTGGGCTTAATTAGTCAGCACCGGCTCAGATGCTGACACACTGTAGGGTTTTATGCCCACTTAGAGAAATTCATAACATTCATACCAGAGCAAAATGCAATGGGAAATTCAGAAACAAATCACTGGGGTGGTCCATAACATAAATAAACTTTACAGTAGGAGAAAAAAATACCTTGAATTATAAATGCAGATCCAAAACTTCTCAGAGCAAAGATTCTGTGAAAAACATTACTATGGAAATGAAATGTGCCATTAAGGACTAGTAAAACAACCCAATTGTTTAGTCTGCCTTGTGCAGAAAACAGTAAATAAAAGTTGTTGTTTAGCTATATTAAAGAACAATACCCTACAATGTTCAGAACCTATCCTAAATGGGGCCAGCCCCCCTTCAAACCACAGACATTAGCAGTATACCAACAATGTTTAATGCAAACTTCACTTCTGAAACATCTGTCCAAATTCCACACATCCTGCTATCCCTTGCAGCCCTATTATCACCAAATAAAGATGCTATCAAAAAATACTTCTGCCATGGGGCCTGACAACATGCATGGATGTTTAATGACTAGGACCAAACGTGTCTACACATTAACTCTTCTAAGATTGATTAACCTAAGCCTAGCTATAGAATTTGTTTCTTAACTGTGGTGCAGTGTAGTGGTGATGCCTTTTCACAATGGACCCTGGTAATTATAAACCCATCATCTTGATCTGCAAAGTTATTGCACATATTATAACTGATCTAGTCAGTTATGATATAAAAAATCTCATTAGGCTAATCTAGTTAACGTCTTTGAGAGGGTCACACAGGCTGTTGACAGTGGTCATGTCCCGCAACATATCTTGACCTATCCAAACTGTTTGACATTATACCCAATGTGGGCACTGTAAGTAATCTGCATGCTTTAAATATAGATCATTGTGTAACAAGCAGGATAGCAACCTGGCTAAAAGACATAATACACGTAGTGCAAGTAGTGGGTGCCTCATCTGAAAGTATGAAGGTGGCCAGTGGAGTCCCCAGGGCTCTGTACTGGGACATCTTCACTTCAATATTCACTTCTCTGATCTCCAAACTGAGAACTAGGACCTCTGGTTAATTAAGTCTGTATATGCCTGCAAACTGGCTATTATTGTCAGACCCTTCTCTACTGACACTTGTACCATTCAGAAAGAACCTACACTAGTTAATACCTGGTCTACAGAAAATGGGCTCAAATTAAATGCAAAGAAAAGTGTAACACCATTTAATTTGGCAAACAGCCTCTACTTTCAACATGTAGGATAGGCAATACTATACAAAATGTGGTTCAGAACCTGGACACCTTAGTTTACAGTTCTCTTTCCTTTGAGCATTATGTAGCACCTGTATTCAGAAAATCATTTTACTTAGCACAAGTAATAGCCAAGGATACATCATCCAGATCTGTATGTCATTGTTTCTATATATTCAGCACTGGCTCAGCATATCAAACTAGTGAAGCCCAAGAGGTTCTTAACTAAGAAGATTTCAGGCTTGAAGATCCTAATCTACTGAGAGGCTAGAATATCTGTCCTTTACTCTGTGTCTTAGAAAGTCGTGAGGTACTTGTGTCTCAACTACCTCACCATTAGAGACACTATTTTTCTTACTGTCCTATATCTCTAGGAATCTAGCAGCTTAGTAAGCACCAGAACCAATGGTCTGAATATTCAGTGGCAGATAAATAGAATCCAGTGAAGATGTAGGTTCATTACGTAGTGCCCTGCCCCAAGATAAGCTGCCTGTACACATTAAGCAATGTGATACATTAGCATCTTTAAAACAGAACCTGATTCACAAGATAGATACCTTTCAAGTTTACCCTGGGACTAGCTGATCTAGCCCTTCACAAGAATGGATATGCAGCTTGAGGGTAGGCATACATGCTACATGCAGATGCTACCCAACATTGCAAACTATTTATAGACTGAAGGTTGTACAGAAACAGTTAAACAAATCAAGTCAGTAGGCCAAGGCCTCTCATAAGCTCAGCTTAGCAGCCAACATATTCTACAACCCTATTAGAAAAATTAAAGGTAAGAATCAAGAATGCAGTGCCCAGGAGTTTTAAAATACTGCTTTTTTAAGCCCACAAGACAGTATGACTATCTTAGCTGAAAAATTTGGTAGCATATGTAAGGCCCTGGAGGAGAATGTGCTTCCCTCTCAAGCTACAGTAATAAATCATACTAATACCTATTGACCTTATTAAGCAGTCCTACAAAAAAAAATCAAACATGCAAGCTTATTGGGCCCAAATATTCTCTTTGTGAGTTTCCTATATACCATAACATGCAACCTGGCATACTCCTATATATTGCTTATGACACCAGGCAGTAATGGTAAAAGCTTACAAACAGGGTAGGGTAGAAAAAACATCAGGTAACAATAAAAATGCACTCATTAGTCTCACCTGTATTGTGTGTCAAGTGATGAGTGGGTTATTATGGAAGTCATACAGAATGACAACAGGAAGGAATCTGTTGCTTTTTAACTTGAAGCTGTACGTCTTTGTGAACGACAGGTCCTGTCATTTTGAATCTAATCACTTATCTTGAAGGTGTTACAGGAGTTCTAGATAAAGGACTTGCTGTTCGTGTCACATAGCTGGATAATATCAATGACATTTTATACTGTCCCATGCAAGGATCATAAATAAACCTTAAGAGCTCAGTCACTGGCTTTGTCTTGCTGGATTGAGACCAGACTGAAGTATATGATTTAATGTGTTAGAAACTGAGTGGCCATTTATCTAATTCTGAAACAGGTAGCAGTAGGTTACAAAAGATTCAATTCTTGGCCCAGTCTACTTTGGCATTTTCATTTCAAATGTGCAGGTTGATAATAGTATGTTGTTTACCATGCTTGCCTGTGCCAGTAAAGTGGGTAGCAACATCCTCTGCATGACAAGCACCTCTTCCATACTGAATGGTCTTAATAACACTCTCCTCTGGTGTGTAGAGAGTCCCTCATGACTTTTCGCAAGAAACTAGTCCTTTTCTAGTACATCAAGGGTCAGGCACTAAAAATGGATCAGGTTATTAAAGACTTGGCTTATGCTGTTTGATGATGATCTCATCTTTGATCTGATCTTTGATCTGTACATTGGTAAAGTTGCCATCAAGGCCTGTTGGGGGCTACAACTGATTCTAAAAGAGATAAGCAGCCTATATAACTTTATGGTTACAGACTGCTAACCAAGCACATTGTTCAGGTAGAAAAGGTTCTTAAAAATTAAGAAGAATGAGGGTCTGAGTTAGACTCTAATTATCCTCCCGATTTTCAAAAACCCGTGTCTGCAGTGATAACTATAATTTTAAAATCATCACAGAGAATAGTACTAGGTGTGACAGATTCTTACCCTTAAAAAAATCTCCTGCCTCTAAAATAACACACACTTGACTATAAGTCACTGTGGATCGATCTCTGAACTGTTAAGAGGCATCTTGATGAGTAAAACAGTACTAATAAATTCCAGTATGGGTTAATGGCCATCAAACATCTGGAAGGCCAGCAGGCCTCAAGCTTGTTTCTCAGATATATGAACCTGGAGTGCCTAGGCAATGATAAATACAATTTATTTAGCAGCATGCTGTCCATATAAGGACTTTCTTAATGAAGGAAGTTTTGCACTGTCAATTAAACTGAGTGTTATTTGCAGTGGAGAGTTTATCAAGTTTACTCAAGGGTGTAGCTAGGCATACTCACTGTACTCTTCTGATCATATTTCAGAAACTTTATAGCTCTAAACAGTACATAATGTTTAGAACTATCTGAACCATTGTCTAATGTGCAGTGCTATACAAGACATGCTTTTGTAAGAAGAATTTACAATTAAAATAGCCTTTTTATTGTTACAAGTGGTAACAACTGAAAATAGTGTCCCTTTCTGAAGGGCATAAAGGAGTATTTTGTAAGGTGAGTGCATTTTGTAAATGTAAATGGGAGATGAGGGCAACAAAATATACATTTTTGGGTTTACCCCGATATTTATTTTTGTAAACTTTCAGTTTAAATATTTTTTCCTAAAAGTATTACTAGGTTTGCAGAATTGTTTTTGTTTTCCGTTTTAATCTTTTTGTGATCAGAACTCCTTGCAATAGAGCAGAATTGAGTTCAGTGAACATATTTGATTTTCTACACAGTTGTGGGGCTGTTTTTTGTTTACTTAAGTAATTGGAGAGTGGTGTCAGCTCCGTAGCACAGAGGGAAAAATCCCTGACAGTAATCCAGATGTTCCAAGTCTGATTAGTGGTCTGGATACTGGAAGAACTAGACACAAAGAGAACAGTGACAAAGTAGTTTCTTATTACCTCTGTTGAGGAACAAATGACCAGAGTGCGAACTATGCTCTCAATTCCTGATGGAGGCTAGGAGTCAGCAGGGCATTTCGTTTTAAAGGGTAGGGTTGACTGAGGTTGTATTACACGTGACATTAGAAGGCACACCCTTGCAGGTGCAGATTACATGCCACCCTTAGCCTTCAAGTGGGCATAAGCAGAGAGGAAACAATAGGGTTATGTGAAACCCCTAATTCCCTGAGGAGGAGGATGCCAATCTTATTAGGCTGTCACCTGTAAAGGAGTGAATTGGCCATAGGGCGTTTTCCACTGTGGGATCAAATGGACCAGTATGGCTTATGGGAAGGAGATTTGATGTTTAGTGGGAGCTGGGAAAAAAATGGAAAAAAAACTAGTAAGGTTGAAAGTGCAAAGTGGGTTTTGTATACATGCAAAAACATTGTGTTTCTGTTATTTATTTTTTATGAATTTGCACTTTTCATAAAATAATTTATTTTTTTACTGCTAATTCATTTATTGGTCCTGAGATTGATTTAGTTTATGTTGTGTAACTTGTTTACTTTGCAAACAGTGAATGTTAGGTAGTCCAATCTCACCTTCATTTTTACATATGGGTTCAGAGCCGATCCTTGGCTCTGACTCGACTAATTTACAAGCTCGAAGACTTCTGGTTGGCTCGTGGCTGAGCAGGTATCCCATGGTGCACCAGTGCAATCCCCAGATCTCGTTTGCCGTGTCGACGAGTTTGGATGTGCTTCTCTTGGTTCTGGCTAAGTCCTTTTCAATTCTTACATTCTTAGTGGATATTGCATATGTAGTAATATATTAACGTTGTTATCTTATAGGCCTTTGCCTAAGTTGTCCTTGTGGACTTTTTTTGTCACTGTAGTAGTTTTAGTATCTTGTGTGCCAGTTAGTTAGGCACCGTTGCACTTTTTTGCCTTGATAGAGTGGTTGTTTTGGCGTTTTTTTTTCTGCTGTTGATCAACAGGGGCTCCTGTTGATTTATTTGCACTGCTCGGACCTTTGTTGGTCGCTGTTGACTGTTAACTTGTTGTCTTTGGTGGGGATCCGCTAAGGTGGTATTTATAGGATTGCTGTACAAAATTTTTTCCTGTGTGATTACACATCTTTGTCTGTGTTAAATACTTGATCTGTTTAGATTACAACACCTAGTTTTCTGTTTCACAGGGCTAGGCCCGTTTAACTTAGAGGACCTAGTCCTCGTGTTACCTTTGTATTTGTAGTTTGGACATCTCAAATTTTTTCCTGTGTGACTGAATCTCTTTGTGTTGTTGTTGTTGTTGTTATGTCTTTCGGCTTTTCCCGGTTAGGGGTCGCCACAGCGGGACTCCGGTCCCCTAATGATTGGCAATAGATTTTTACGTGCCAAGTTGCCGGCCCTGACGCACAACCTTTAACGAAGCTGAGAATCGAACAGGACAACGTCTTACTGTGAGACGACAATGCTACCACAGCACCACCACCGCAGTAGTGTCTGTGTTAAATACTTGGTCTGTTTAAGTTAGAAGACCGAGTTTTTCTTACACCGGGCTAGGCCCGTTTAACTTAGAGGACTAGTCCTCGTGTAACTCTTCTGCAGGGCTAGGCTCATTTTAGTTAGAGGACCTAGTCCTCATTTATTCTCTCTCTACCTATCTCTCCTACTGGTTTTGTGTGTGTGTCTGCAATGCCTGAGGATGGCAAGGAGCATAAACCCTCTGGGTTCAAAAAATGCATGAAATGCTCCCAGAAAATGTCATTAACGGATGGCCACAGTAGCCGTGTCTACTGCTTGGGAGCCATCCATTTGCAGGAATCATGCTTGTTCTGTCATGCTTTCTCTCCTCGAGTATTGCAGGAAAGAAAGACAAGCTGATACTCAAGGGTCTTCTAAAACCAACCTTTGAGGAAGCTTTATCTAGTTCGTCAGCTTCTTCCAAGTCTACAAAATCCAGATCTGAATTCAAAACTAAAGCTTCTAAAAGGCCTTCTCTGGCACCAGCCGGTGTCTCGGGGCTGCCTTCCAAATTACCAAAATCTGCCTCCTCGACTCCTCAGTCTTCAGAGCCGAAGGAGAGCACCATGGTATCAGAGTCGGTCACAGGTGCTTTGGTGCTGACTTCTGAACCTTTGGAAATAGCAGTTGACTCCACTGCCTTGAGCCGGTCTGTAGAATCCCTACCGGTCTCGTTGCTAATCAAGTCTCCAGTGGCTCCTAGGTTGAGATCCCCTACTTTATATTCCAGATCTTCCAGGAGCCTTTCGGAAGAAGATTTGGAGAGGTTAGTACTGAGACTCCTGAAGTCGTCTGCTCTGCCTAAATTTTTGTTGGCTCCAACCCAGTCGGTTCCGGAGTCACTTGAGCCAGTTTTGCCCTCGTCTGTGATTCCTCCTCCGAACCATGTTGGCCTTTTGGAGCCAGAGTGTTTGTTACCAGTGGAGGAACCCTCGTTTCCAGCTCCCCTTGCTGTTGCATTTGAGCTGAGTTCCGACATGCTCGGCTCCGTCCGTCGTGTCCAGGGACCGAAGCTCCTCTGTCAGTGCCGATGGGGAGAGTTTGAATCAATCTTCTTTGGTTCCGAGCCTTCCTCTCGGTGCTTCTGCCAGGGTGAGCTCGGACCCTGCATCTATCTTGGAGCCGATGGCTCTGGCTCCGGCACCAACCTTTGTCTCTTCGGAGCAGGGGAGGTCTTAGGAGCCAGAGAGGTCATCTTTTGAGGTGATGAGAAGAGTGCTGTCTCAATCTTCAGCCCCTGCCAGTGGTACGAGCACTCTCCCCCCCCAGGGCACTCACTTCAGTCTCAGTACCTACTCTCTCGGGAGACAGCAGAGACCCGCAGCCTCAGGAGCCACTGGCTGGTGGTCCACAATCTTCCAAGGCCTCCCCAGAAGGTCCCTTCGAGGAGCCCCCTCGGAAGAGGTTATGCAAGAGGAAGCATATTGACTCCCAGGATGAGTCTCTGTCATCGGACACTGACCTCGAGGAGTCATAAGGGTTCCCCAAGTCGTCCTCTGATGATGTTGTCTCCTTTGTGGACATCCTGGAGATCCTTAAATAGATAAGCAACTGGCCCACTGTCAACCCTTCTGATGAGGAGTCAGTGCACCTGAAGGTTTTCGGGTCTCAACCCTCTGCCTCTTGGGTGTCTCCACCTTTCGACGAACTAATGGATCTGGTTAGTTGGAAGGTGTGGGATACTCCCGATGCCATGGAGCCAGTTCCCAGGATACCAAATAAGTTTCTCTCTGCCCCTCCTGGAAAAGAGTTCTTGTCTAAGGGCATTCCCGTAGATGCCATGGTGTTGGTGGCGGCCACAAAGGAGGAGTTGGCGAAGACCTCTTCCTCTGTTCATCCACCAAACACAGAGTCTCAACAGATGGACAGATTTGCGAAGCATGTATTTAGTTCAGCAGCATTTACACTCCGATCTCTGAACTATCTTACTCACTTCACGAGGTTGCAGAGGGATCTCCTCAAGGAGTTAGGAGATTCCATACAGGGTGCTTGTCCTGAGGGAGTCCCTGATAGGATCTCTGCTCAGTTTTCCACCCTAAATTCTGTAGTTAACTCCTCCATGTGGCTTATTTCCCATGCGGCTGATGGAGCGAGCAGAGCAGCGGGTTCAGGAGTTGCCCTTAGGTGCCACTCCTGGATGCGCCTGTGTAATTTTGCATAGCCATTCAACTCCACCTTCACCAATGCCCCGTTTGATGGTTCCTCCTTGTTTGGTCCCAAGGTGAAAGAAACACTCACTCGGTGTGAGCAGGAAGGAAAGACTCTGCCGTGGGAGTCCGTTTTACCCTTCCCTCTCAACCATACCCCACAGGTCAAAGGGGACATAAAATGTGGTTCAAAAAGTCCCAGAGGGTCTTTCTGGACACACAGAGTGAATCCTCCTTCAGAGGCAGAGGAGGAGGAAATGGTAGACGTCGCCCTAGAGGCAGGGGTGGTCCGCAATATCAGCAAGGCCGTGATTCCTTTTGAGGGCAGCCTTATCAGTGCTCCTGATGTGGGGCCCAACTGCATTTCTCTGGGGCCAGTTGGAGTTCGCATCTCTTTGTATTCAGAAGCCTGGCTAAATATTACCCAAGACAAGTGGGTACAAAGAGTTATTACCAGAAGCTATAATCATACCCTTTTCCCTTCCACTGTTTGTTCCGAAAAAGATCCCAGATGTTTCACCCAATCACAGGGATCAGGCAACTGTGGAGATCAACAAGTTGCTCTAAAAAAGAGTCATCCAGCCCGTCCCAGCAGACCAGACAGGATCCGGAACTTACTCCAGTTTCTTTTTAGTCCCAAAACGAACCGGAGACTGGAGGCCAATTTTGGACCTCAGCAGATTAAATGAATCTATGAAGAATGACAAGTTTCAGATAGTCAAATTGCAGTTGATACTCCTGTTGTTAGGGAAAGACTATTGGATGTGCTCTCTGGATCTCCAAGACGCCTACTACCATATAAAAATGGACAAGGCGTCAAGGAGATATCTGCACTTCCAGCTGGGACCCAGTCATTATCAGTTTCGTGCTTTGCCCTTTGGTCTCACCACAGCCCCCAGGGTGTTCACCAAATGCCTGGCAGTAGTGGCAGCTCACTTGAAACCTCAGGGATTCCAGGTGTTTCTGTATTTGGACGACTGGCTCCTGACCGCCCCCGCCAGGCATCTACTCATCCAAAACAGGGACACCACCATTCAACTTTGTGCTCAACTCGGGATCTCCATAAACTGGGAAAAATCTGCATTACTGCCCTCACAATCTGTGATTTTTATAGGCGCAGAGGTAGTCACAGTGGATATGACAGTTTGTCTCCCCGCCGAAAGAGCATAAAACCTCTTGTCACAAGTTCAGCGTCGTCTTCCGCTTCAGAAGGTAAAAGCAAAATGGATTCTTCATCTTCTCGGTACGATGGCCTCAGCCATTCTGTTAATACCTTTAGCCAGGATGCACATGAGAATCCTCCAATGGCTCCTGTTTTTACAGTGGTCATTCCAATATCTACAGCTGAGTCACCCTATCCTGCTGACGGAATCATGCAAAAAGGACCTTCATTGGTGGATAGTCCCCAACCACTTGTTCACGGGAGCTCCCTTTGTTCCTGTCCAACCCGTTGCCACTGTGACCACGGATGTCTCCCAGGTCGGAGGGGGGGCATTATCTTGGCAGGATTGTCCATGGCACATCGCAAGAACACGAGGCTCATCTGCATATCAGTGTTCTGGAAATGAGGGCAGTACTTCTGGTGTTGGCACTTCAGGACCTTCTTTCTCCAGGGATGATTGCGATACAATCGAACAACATGTCGGTTGTGTGGTATATCAACAAACAGGGTGGTACCAGATCTTACCCACTCTGTCAAGAGGCCATCCGGGTTTGGGAATGGGTGATTTCTGGTGGCATTCCGGGGGCAACCAGAGTGATAGCCGATGAGCTAAGCCGGGCAATCTTACTGCCTCACAAGTGGTCTCTGAAACGGGAAATAGTGGAACAGACTTTCCGGAGATGGGGACAGCCTTGCTGCGACCTTTTTGCCAGCCCAGTCACTGCCAAGTGCAGCAGCTATTTTTCCCTAATTCCCCCTCTGGGGGAAACACCCAGAGATGCTCTGGTCCACGATTGGCCCACGGGACTTCTATATGCCTTTCCTCCATTCCCTCTTATCCCCAAAGTGATTCAGAAAGCCAATCGGCTGGGAAGCAAGTTGATCTTCATTGCTCCTTACCGGCCTCATCAGGTCTGGTTCCCCTTCCTCGAGCCTCTTCTCCTGGACGATCCTTGGATTCTGGATCCATTTCCAGATCTATTGACCTACATGTCGAGTTTGCTACATCCCAATCTCCACACCCTCAAATTGACAGCATGGCTGCTCCAGTTCAATCGCTAGTCAGGCTTCATGATGTTTCTTCATCAGTATCACATATTCTCTTATCCTCGCATAAACCCTCAACCAGAAGACTGTATGACAGTAAATGGAAAAGGTTTTCTATTTGGGCACAGAAAATGAACGTGGATCCTTACACCGCTCCCATTCCCATGATTCTGGAATTCTTTTTGGAGCTTTTTCAACATGGATCTGCCACAGCCACCATTAAAGTACATTCGGCGGCAATCTCTCATTTTTATTTACGGTCCCCAAATGCCAACCTTATGTCTCATAAGCTATGCAAGACTTTTTTTGAGAGGAGCCACTTTACTGAGACCACCATTGCAAGAACCTGTGGCTTCTTGGGAACTTAAATTTTGTGTTGTCCAAATTGACATCCCCTCCCTTTGAACCTTCTCACTCATCTTCTTTAAAATGTTTGTCTTGGAAGACTGTGTTTTTAGTAGCTATTATGTCAGCCAGACATGTATCTGAGCTACAAGCCTTGTCTATTAAGCCACCTTATTTAATCTTTCATAAAGACAGGGTATCTTTACGTACCAATCCCTCATTTGTTCCCAAAGTTTGTTCTGCTGCCATCTTAAATCAATCCATTGAGCTCCCAGTTTTCTTTCCCAGTCACTGTAATGCAGCTGAATATCGTTTCCACCAGCTGGACGTTCATAGACGGCTACATGTTTATTTGCAACGGAACAAACAGTTTTGGAAGTCAGGCCAGTTATTCATTTCTTTTTCCGACTCCAGATTGGGCTTACCAGTTTCTAAGGTGACATTTTCTAATTGGATTTCTAGTTGCATAGCCTTTATCTGCAATTTGGAGGGCAGACCTTTACCCCACAGGATCAAGGCTCACTCTACCAGGTTTCTGTCTACCTCTGCAGCCTTTCAAGCCAGGGCACCAATTGATCATATTTGTGCAGCAGCTACGTGGGCTACCCCTCACACCTTTATTACTCATTATAAGTTGGATTTGGCATCCAGGGGTAGAGCATCCTTTGGCTCCACGGTGCTCAGGAGTATTTTCCAACGAGCCACCCAAGAATAAGGCGCTAGAGATGCTGTCCCATATGGAAAAATGAAGGTGAGATTGGACTACCTAACATAACGAAGTTATGTACTCACCATAACGTTCCATGTTGGTAGTCCATCTCACCCTTCATTTTTACCAACCCGCCCTC